>NC_092376.1:50700713-51000713 GCF_030028105.1 Mobula birostris
TCCACAGGTGATTATTTTGTCTCTATCTTTTCCAAATGTTATGAAATAGTCTATTCTTGTATATACGGAATGGGGGGCAGAATAATGAGTGGAAAAGGTCGGGGAAAAGGTCCCTCCATATATCAATTAGACCAACATCCTCAAACAGAGTGTTAACTTTCTTATGTAAGAACTTTGTTTCATAAGTTTTTCTATTGGAAGAGTCTAACATTAGTTGTAATTGTAAATTTAAGTCTCCCTCACATATCAAGAGACCTTCTGTTTCCGTTACCATAATATTAGTAATTTTCTGGAAGAAACTAATATCACTTCCTGAGGGTGCGTATATATTCCATAAAGTAACTGGATTTCCATCTATATTCCCCTTTACCAGAATATATCTGCCCTCCTTATCTCCCATTTCGAATACTTTTTCAAAATTTAGCTTTTTTGAGATGAGAATAGCAACTCCTCTTCTATGTCCTGATTTATATGAAGAGAAAAACAAATTAGTGAAACCCATTCTCTTTAATTTCCAATGCTCTTTACCACTTAAGTGAGTTTCCTGTAAATATACTACATGGGCTTGTTCTTTTTTTCATTTTTGATAGAATTTTACTGCGCTTGATTGGATTCAACAGCCTATTGACATTAAAAGAAATGAATTTTACTTTGTCCTTAGCCATGTGTATTTATCTGTTAGAATATCATTGAAATTTGCAGAATATAACTTAATCGATCTACTCCTTGAACAAATAAGAGCCAAGAAAGACAAATAATTAAAAAAAAGGTAAGGAAGGTGTGATCCAAGGCTGGGGTCTCTAGATGACCCTGGGTTGGGCTAGAAGAAAAGTCTAGCTGTGTGGGATAGCCCCTCCTACCTGTGGGTTGAGGGCCCCTGTTGCAGTACCTATAAAAGTAAGTAAAAAAAAACTATGTCCATTACACAGAAATGATTTCCCTGTGTATTCCTCCCATGTATATATTCACATTTAGGTGGGGAAAAAGAACTGAATAAATGAATTTTTAAAAATTGAGTAATGTAAAATCCACATAACACATATTTCTCGAGATAGATATATCACCATCTATTTTTGCTTCTGTTTAAGTTTATCAGCACTTTTAAAGTTAGCCAAACCTTATGGCTCTTCTAGAGGAGGTGAGGGCTGCCCTCGGAGGACTGACAGTCTGTTCCTAATATCCTTTTCTCGTCCTGCTCCCGTCCCCTGCTTTCTCGGTTCTCTTACTATTTCCCAAGCAGTTCGGGATAACTGCTCAGCCAGACTTTATCTTGGTTTGACCACACTAATGGACTCTGTTGTTTAAGTCTGTAGTTGCCTCTTCCACGGTCTGGTATAGTCGTATCCCTTCTTGGTAAAATACCTTCAGTTTAGCAGGGTACAGGGTTTGGAATTTAATGTTTTCTTGCTTTAATATTCGCTTTGCTTCAGAATGGATCATTACTTTTGAATATATATCTTGGCAGCCAAATCTCTAAAGATGGATGCTGGTTAGAATTATATTCTGAAATTTTTAATGAATTTCTAGATCCCATGTTATCCAAACTTTTAACTAATACCGCCTATAGCATCCAATATTGCAAAAAAAGTGTTGGTGAAATGAATGGGATATCTTTTTTTTAGGTAAGAAGGCAATCTGCAGTTGATGTTTAACAATTAGTATATTTAATAACAAATTATAGTGATGATTTTAAGTACTAGAGCAACACGACATGCTGGAGGAACTCAGTAGGTCAGGTGAAGAGTAAGGAGCAGCGATGTTTCGGGTGAAAGATCTTGACCCAAAACATTGACTGTCCATTTTCCTCCACCAGTGCTGCCTGACTCACTGAGTTCCTGCACTGCATTTCCTGTTGCTCCAGATTCCAGCATTGGTACTGTACTGTGTCTTCCTTTTATGCATTACATTATTTTATTTCCTTTAAAACATGAAATGTGTTTTTTATTCAATGTTCAAAGTAAATTTATTATCAAAGTTCATATATGTCACCATATAAAACCCTGAGATTCATTTTCTTGTGGGCACTTACAGTATATACAAAGAAACACCATAGAATCAATGAAAAAGCACACACAAGACAAACAACCGATGTGCAAAAGACAACAGTAGAAATACAATAAAAGACAAAACTGTAATAAATAAATAAGCAATAAATATCGAGAACATGAGGTGAAGAGATGTTGAAAGTGAGTCCATAAATGAGGTGTGAGAACAGTTCATCGTTGGGGTGAGTGAAGTTGAGTGAAATTATCCCTTCTGGTACAAGAACCTGATGGTTGAGGGGTACCTGAACCTGGTGGTGTAAGTCCTGAGGCCCCTATTCCTCCTTCCTGATGGCAACAACTATAAGAGAACATAGCCTGGATGGTGGAGGTCTTTGATGATGGCTGGTGCTTTCCTGTGACAATACTCCACGTAGATGTGCTCAGTGGTGGAGACGGCTTTGTCCGTGTGGGACTGCGCTGTATCGACTATTACTGTAGGCTCTTCTGTTCAAGGGCACTGGTGTTTCCATACCAGCCTGTGATGCAACCATTCGGTATGCTCTCTACTGCACATCTATAGAAGTCTGTCACAGTTTTAGATGACTTACTGAATCTTCACAAACTTCTAAGCAGAGGTGCTGCCATGCTTTCTTTGTAAAGGCATTTATGTGCTGGGCCCAGGTCAGATCCTCTGAGATGAAAACACTGAGGAATATATAGGCTTCATTTAAATTTTTCTTTTGATTAACAGTTAAGTTTCTCCTAAAGTGCAGTAGACAAGTTGAAATGAGCTTTTTAAAAATTTTACATTTTAACATCAACCCGGTAAGATAATATAATGTCTTAGTGTTCAGTGCTCTTGATCATGCTACATCTTATTTCTGAGTGTCTTATTTTTACAAACTATCATGTGAAATTTGAGCATAAAATGTTACTCATCAGCTTGGAATTACTAAGATATGATTTATTAATGGGGGCTGCTTGCTCCAATAATTGGAGAACTACATGTTATGGAAATTGGCCTCTCCTCGCAGTGCAGTTGAAGCTCAGGTTCATTGTTCACAGGTTTATTCGGCCTGGTGTAGGACTTGTACTATGAAGGGCACTAAGGAGTCTAATGAAACAGGGACCTAGGAGTGCCAGTGTATAGTTTGTTGAAAATAGCATCTCTAGTAGTTAGGGTGGTGTAAAAGGTGTTTAGCATACTGGCCGTCATCAGTGAGGGCATTGATGCTGTAAGAGTTGAGACATTATGTTGTAATTGCGAAAGTCATTGATGAAGTTGTACTTGAAGTACTGTGTACAGTTTTGGTCACCTTGTTACAAGAGGGAGTTGGTTGAACTGGAAAGAGTGCAGAGAAGATTTAACAGTATGTTACCAGGACAAAAGGGTTAGGTCTTTATTCCTTGGAGCATAGGAGAATGAGAGGTAATCACACTGAAGTGCATAAAATTATGTGAGGCATCGGCAAGGTGGATATAAAGAGTATTTTCCCCAAACTAAGAGGCATAGGCTTAGGTTGAGAAAGGAAATATTTAAGAGAGCTGAGGGGCAACTTTTTCATGCAGAAGGTGGTAAATACATGGAATGAGCTGCCAGAGGAAATAGGTGAGGCAGGTACAATACTTGGATAGGTACAAGGAGGGGCAGGGTTTAGAGGGATGTGGATCAATTGCAGGAAGTTGGACTGTTGAGTGGACACTGTGGTAGGCATTGACTCTATCTGTGCTGCTTGGCTGTATGAATCTGAGCTCCAGTTCGGAAGTCATTTCACATACAAATGAGTCAGGTCAAAGAACTTAATACTATATTTGGGAATAGAAGTAATTACTTCTATTAGTATCACTGGATGTTAAATATATTTAAAAACAGGGTGCCTATAGAGTAAATTTGCAGCTAAAGCAGCAATTACGAGAATACTCAGCCATGAGTAAGAGTATAGTGCAGTCCATTTCTGATACATGTATGTAGTTAAGTTGCTCATTTATCACTTGTTCATTATAATCTTTGAATAGTGTTTTTAAAGTGAATTCTTTTGGTTGCAGGTAATTAGGATATTATTTTAAATTCATTGTAGCCTTCTTATTGCCTTTTTGTAACCCTGATCCTGAGTGTGCATAGTTCATTGTACTGAATTCACACAATGCTTTTGTAGTCTTTAACACTAATTATATTGATCAATGACAAACATACTATTTTGTATTATCAAAAATGAACATTGATAACCAGTGTGCTTGCTGACCTTTGCTGACTTCTGGTTTGGCAACATTAATCCAAGTTACTGTATGTGGCAAGATGTCACATTTTGGCTGACGATTGTTCCTGTAAAATGCCTTGGGAAATATAACTGTGTTAAATCTGCATTATTTTTAAATACAATTTACCTCAATTTGTGTTTCTGTGAACGTTACTATTGCCCACTTCTGAACTACTGACCTTAAAAGTAATGAATTTCTCAGAAATTAAGTAGTTAACCTTTAGAAGTTGAAGCTATATTGCAGATTGAATTAATAAAACAATAATTAATATTTGTTGAGATTCTACTTATACCACTAATTTACAGATCTCTGAGGAGTATGTCAATATTTAAATGTTTTAAGATATTTGATTAGAATATTTATTGAGTAACATAGGTCATAATTTCCATGTGGCAAATCATTCTAATATTTAAAAAAATGGTTGCTCTAAGAAGTATCTAGTGCATAGTGGAAATATTTAAATATAACATTTAAGAAACTCATCCATCCAGACTTGCAGGAAAAAAATAGTTTTGCATTTGTTTAATGACTTTCACAGTAAATATGGTTGATTGGCATCCTTCTGTCTCGAAAGGCAGTGGGTGGTACACAAGAAAAGTCAGCTCATGGTAGTGCACTTCCTAGAGTGGTCAAGGAGTTCCGGAGTGACCGTCTCTCTTCCATACTGGCTGCAGGTGAAGGAAGATGGGCATCTTGTTGGAGTGGCCCTCGCCTTCCATCAAGCTCTCTTGGCAGCCAGCTCATTGATGCGGGTACTTTCTGCTCTTTGCACACCTTTTCGAACGGCCCAGTAGTCCTAGTTGTTCACATTGATGTTGGCATTCAGATCTTTTTTGCAGATGTCCTTGAAGTGAAGCTGTGGGCAACCAGGTGGGTGTGCACCTGCTGCCAGCTGCCCAGACAGCAGGTCTTTTGGGATTCAATCAGCACCCATTTGCCTGACATGTCCTAACCATCTGAGCTACCTCTGGCTGAGGAGGGTGAACGTGGTCGGGATGCCTGCACATTGTAAGACCTCTGTATTAGTGGCTCTGTGTTGCCAAGGTATGTGCAGGATTCATCTGAGGCAGCACAGGTGAAAGCTATTCAGTTTCTCCTCTTGGCTAACATAGATTGTCCAGGCTTTGCTGCTGTAGAGCAGAGTGCCAATAACACAGGTCTGGTGCATGTGCAGCTTGGTATTCACAGTCAGATTGCTGTTGCTCCATACTCACTTGTTCGGCCTAGCCATGAGAGCTACAGCCTTAGCTATTTTGTTGCTCAGCTCAGCATCAAGAGACAGCGTGTTTGTGATGGTTGATCAAAGATAGGTGAAGAAGTCAACGACCTCTAAAGCATGACCATCGCTGGTAATGAATTGGAGGGAGTCAGTGTCCTGGGCCATGGCATTTAATGCCTTCAAGTGAGTGGTCAGCCGGAATTCCCTGCAAGCATGGAACAGATTGATGAGATGCTGTGGTTGGGCTTTTTTGTGTGAAGTCGTTGCTGTGTCATCAGCAAGCAACTGCTTGCAAACGAAGACTTTTGAGATCTTGGTCTTGGAGCGAAAGTGAGCAATATTGAAGAGTTTGCTGTCAGCTCTGGTATGTAAGCGCACTCTCAAAGCATACTGAAACAATATGAAGGACAAGATGCTGATGAGTGTTGGTGCAAGAACGCAGCATTGCTTTACCCCACATCTCGCTGGAAGGCTTCTAAAGTTGCACCATTAAAACAGACAGTACTGTGCATGTCTTCATGGAAGGAAGTGATCACGTCCAGCAGTTTTGGAGGGCACCTATCTTCTGCAGCAACCTGAAGAGCCAACCTCTGATTATTCAAATGCCTTTGTCAAGTCAATGAATGTGATGAAGAGTAGTTTTTGCTACTCGCAGCATTTCTCCTGCAGCTGGCATAGTGAGAAGATTATAACTGCAGTGAATCTGCCTGCCATAAAACCACACTGTGACACTGGATAGACATGTTGAGGAAGGTGCTGCAGCTGTGCCAAAATGACTTGGGCAAGGGCCTTTCCCACGATGCTGAGGAGGGAGAGGCTGTGGTAATTATTGCAATCACTGCGATCACCCTTGTTCTTGTACAAGGTGACAGTGTTGGCATCTCGCATGTCTTGTGGTATGTAGCCTTTCTCCCAGCAGAGACAGGGGAGCTTATGCAGATGGTGCAGCAATGCTGGTTTGTCGCTCCTCAAAACTTCTGGAGGAATACCATCATTTCCAGGGGCCTTCTAAGAAGCGAGATAGTCAATGGCTTTACTTAGTTCTTCCAGTGTTGGCAGATCTGCGATGGCCTCAAGTGCAGCGCTGTGATCACATTCTGGGTTGAGTACAACTCTATGTAGTACTCAACCCAGCACTGAAGCTGCTTGCCTTGATCAGATATGACTTGTCCAGTCTTAGACTTTAGATGGCAGTCTTGGTGGCAGAGGGACCTATGGCCATCTTAATGCCTTCATACATGCCTTGTGCATCCCCCTGTGTCTGCAGCGGTCTGGATACTGCTGCACAAGTTGAGCCAGCAGTTGTTGGTGCAGTGGCAAGCAATTTTCTGGGCCGTGTTTCTTGCAGCCTTAAGAACGTTTTGAGTTCTGGGGCTGGGATCATTCTTGTAGGCAAGGAGAGCTCTTCTTTTGGCTTTAGTCACTAGTTCCATTTCCTCTCAGCTTTCCTCATAACAGTCAAACTCTGAAATAGATTGATAGGTATATAGCTGCACGAGTATGGTAGATATGGTATATATCTATATCCCCCCCCGAACACTTCAAAGAATTGTCATATTTGCAAATATGGAACAAGTTGATAGTAGTATGAGTAGTAATCTATAACAAAAGATTTGGTTCATTATTCATTTTTGTTTGACGAAATAGCATTAAAATTCAATATACTGCAGGTGAGCACAAATAACGGACAACATATTTTTCCGAAAGTGTTGCTTCCTCAGAATTTTGTTTTTGTTTATGATAGACCGCTTGAAGCTGAACACAAATATAACTTCAGACTTGTATCATTTAGGAATATGGAGAAATAAGAAATTTATTGAATATAATGTGTTTAATTGCATATCGGTGCTGACGCTTTGCAATAGTTCAACTAAGCTAAAAAGTTTTGTTGATAGTTTTTATTTGTACTCAGTGTCTGAGGCTTCTTGCTTGAGAGTCCAGCAATGATGGATTCCATTTGTCCTGATACTGTTTCTCCATAATCCCAGTGTTCTGATGAAACCTTTCACCTTACTTGTCCATGACAGTGCCAAAATTTGCAGGGAAGGAGTCTAAATGGGAATGCAGAGAATTAGTGACGTGTTGCACTTCATGATTTTGTATGCTTGAAGCATGTTGTCAACCAGCTGCACATAGTTTGGTGCTCTGTAGTTGCCAAGAAAATTTCCAACAACATCCTTGAATACTTTGCATGCGATTTGCTCCGGTCTCACTAGAAGTTCTTCAAATTGCCTGTCATTGATGACCTGTTTGATTTGTGGACCAGCAAAAATGCCTTCCTTAATCTTGGCATCAGTTATTCTGTCTTGAATTATGAAATCAAATGACAAACATAAGTGATATTTAAAAAAATGTTGTGTGATAAGGAAATTTCATGGTGATTTTCATGATCAGCCCAAAATCCATAAGATACATCCAAAAGTTTCCAGGAAGAAAAATCTTTGTTGTCCTCTGTTATCAACCATAGCAAAATAACAGTGAAGACTGACAAGCAACACACACGAAATGCTGGTGAACGCAGCAGGCCAGGCGGCATCTATAGGAAGAGATACTACAGTCGGCATTTCGGGTCGAGACCCTTCTTCAGGACTAACTGAAACTGACAATGCTGACCAAGAATCTTTGTTGTCACAGTCAATAATTTTGAGGACAATGCTTGCATTGTAGAACCTGTACTGAAATTGTAAATACCTATGTGGCATGTGTTTTAAAATATAAATATTTTGCAACTTTTAGTTCATGGATTTGCCTATTTAAGGCTGTATAGCTTATAGAAGAATTTAACAGTGCTTTGGAAGAGGCTTTCAAAGGCCCTGCGATGGTCAGGACTTCAACATTAATCAGAATTGTTATTCTTAGCTCAGAATTGTATGCATTAACAGGAAAAGTATTATTATTTATTCTCCACTTATGGAAATATTTAAAATGACACCTTCTGCTAAATAATGTTATTCTTGTACTCTTAGAATCCAGTACAGAGGAGAAATAGTACCTTCTTTATCATGTTTTGCTTAAGTGCATAGTGTGTTTGAGAGTGCATTTGACCCGTTACAAGAGATGGCACTTAATTAATTACATTAAGCAAAATTTGGTCTAAATTTGAAATTGTCCTAATGAGAAAACTGATTTCCTCCATAACCAGATAAAGTTTAGTAGAAATGTTTAGGATGGTGAAGAACCTATCAGAAGTTAAACAGTGATTTTTGGTAATAGCATGATGGGCCAGGATTCCAATATAGATAGATGCCAGTTGTGAGTTCCATTGTATTTTCTGTATTTCTAACTGACAATTATACAGTGATTTTTCAAGTATGAATTCTAATTGCATGATTCATATATAGGGGAGGAGAAACATCATGAGTCTAAGGCAAAATAGATTCACTTTGCAGTACTAAATCATTTTGATGGTTCTCATCTGATAGGATGTATATACTCAGCAGATTTTCTGAGACCCTACCCGAATGTTCAGTTTTATGAGTTCTGCTTTCACTCATGAAGCATTCAAGGACATTTTCAGATAAGTCACCATGCTATTTTTGAAGGGGTATTTCAATTATTACAGTTTATATTATGACACATTTAAAAATTAGTAGGTTTCAATAGGTGCATTTATTGTTGGAGAAATGTATACAATATACATCTTGACATTATTTTTCTTCGCAAACATCCACGAAAACAGAGGAGTGCCCTGAAGAATGAATGACAGTTAAATGTTAGAACCCCAACTCCCCCCCCTTCCATGCACAAGCAGCAACAAGGCAATGACCCCCCTCCCCCACCAGCAAAAAGGCATTGATGCCCCCCACCAAAGTGTGCAACAAAGCATCAATAAAGACACAGACTTGCATTACCCCAAAGGCTACTTGTTCACCTGGTATTCGACATACTACAGGCTCTCTCTGTCCCTAATAAGGGAAAAAGAGGTGTCCCCGTAGTATTATTATTTTATTCCTGACATCACCAGCGTTGTGGGGGTTATAGATGTGGCAACAGGTGCCATGAATGTAATCTTTGGTGGCTCAGTATGTCATAAAAGCTTATATATGTAACAGGTACCCCTCTTTTATAATTGCACATTTTTTTTGAATGTGTACTTGCAATGTGTTGGACTTGCTCTGCTGCCTTTGCTGCAGATTCATTCAGTGATTAGCAAATTGACTTTGTTACAAAATTGAAAAGTCCAATTATCCCTTGAGGATTGGAGACAGACAAATCAGCTCAGTGAACAGGAATCAAGTTTGCTGCATTTCAGGTTCTTGGAACTATGGATTCTGAATTACATCATTTGGAATAATTCAGTAATGGTCAAAGGGCCGATGTATTAGCACTTCAACCAATTGTTAGTCGCAGTAAAAAGATCTAAACTTACAAATTTTACTTCTGTCAGAAATTTTAATTAATTCATAAAGTAAATAATGTAAAAGCCCAGGACCTTAGAATGCTAACTCCAATCACAGCATCATGGGTGAAAATGCTATTTGTAGAAGTACAATGGAATAAAATAACCAAATCTCCTTTACATTTTTTAAATGAATTGCTTTTGGGCCTCAACATTTTATTGATGTATATACATAAAGATCAAGGAATAAAATTCATATCTTTGTGGCAATTACCTTGATATTTTCAATTGCTTATTTTATGTTTTTCTGTAGTTTATGGAGAAAATGGATAGGGACTACTACACATTGGATGACATGTTTGTGTCAAAAGCAGCCAGGAAAGATCAGCCAGGTCGTGAAGGTGAAAGGCAACGAAATAAAGCTATACATGAACATAAACATTTGGCTAAGCGTATGGAGAAATGCCAATACTGCTTTGATAACCCAGAACTTCCAAAACACCTTATCATTGGTATTGGTGTAAAGGTAGGTAAATAGACTTTTTGAGTCAATACAAAGTTACAAGTTTTACAATAGTCTTTGCGGTCTTTAGTCTAGTTGAATGTCCTGAACTGAAAAGTTATCTGAGGGAGATTGCTGTTGAAAGGAAAGCTCTAGGGGTATGAATATTTTGTTTCATTAACATTTTAGACATATTGTTTTAAATTCTGGAGGATCAAGGACCGTTTGACCACTAGTTAAAATTATCTTTTGGATAATGAGGAGTTGGGCTTGGGATAGATGTGCCAAAATATTGAGAGTAAGAACATGTGGAAGGTTGTAGGGATTATGGTGAGATCTTCTGGGGGTGCGTAATTAAATTTTTGCACCCTGTAATTAATCTCCTATCCAGAAATTTTATAAGAAATTAGCAAATCTACTATCATATTTGTTGCATTGTATCAAGGGATTTTTTTTTTCAAGTAAAGCGTAATTTGCTTCAAAGAGTAATAGCTTTATTCCACCGATTTCCAATAATTAAATGCTGTATTAGAACACAGTTTTAAAAATAACAGAAATGTGCTCAATATGATTTTTGTATGACCTGATGCAGTTGCCGCATTTCATGGAGCACTGAAAGAATTGGCGTTGTGCGCCACTGTTATCTCCCTTCCTCTTTCTGGTGTAAGAACTTTTTCTCAGCTTTTTCTACAACCATTCTTCTTGTCAAGACCAGTCCCATTGGAAAATGTTGGGATCTTCAGCTCTTTGTCATATCTTATTTTTCTTTTGAGAACTGAATAAAATGATACATGATCTATATAGACACTAATATAACCACCTCACTGATCAAAGTACTTTACTCCTATTATAATCAGACTACTTTACATTTGACTAGTCATGGATAGTTAATATAAAACGTCACCAGGTATACTCTTGATTTAAAAAAAAAAATTCTTTTCCGAGTATGTCTTGATTTCATCCAAAACATGATAAGTGAGACAGGCATTTATTTATACATAGGAGCAGCTACATCTTGAACTAAATTATATTTGACTAACCGAACTATTTTCTTCTTTTAGCTTAATTATGTGAATTCAGACATTTCCTCTCCTCCCCAGGTATATCTGTGCCTTCCTAATTACCAATCAATGACAGATGGTCACTGCCTAATAGTACCTCTCCAGCATCATACTGCAGGTAACCTGTTGGATGAAGATATCTGGGAGGAAGTGCAGGTAAGATTACTGTGTTTTTTGTATCTTGTTAAAATGTTGCTGTTTGTTTTAATTAATCAAACTTTAAACCTGTCGGAGACTGAACTTGTACAACCAGGTAACTAGAAAATGTTACTTATTAAAAGATTTACAAAAATGAATGGAAATTAAAAATGCCATCGATGTAGAGCAAATGGCACTATCCTTGACTGATCTCTAAATAAAAGGCTGATATGAACATTCTGACTAATGTTAAATTGAAAGTATGTACACAAACTTGAAATACAGGTTTTTCTGTTTCATGGATGTCTGCGAAGAGTAAGAATTTCAGGTTGTATCCTGTAGACATTCTCTAATATTAAATTGAATCATTGAACCCTGTGTTACCAGGGTGATTATGCTCCTAGAAAATTGCTTATATTGTGAATTTTCTGTACTGCAATACAATGTTATTTGTCCATGCATCAAGAAATGCTCATTGGAAAAAATTGTTTTAGTTTATTATTTTTATTTCACAAATTCCATAAGGATGAATGTTATTTCGTACCTCAAATTTTAGGTAGTGATTTGTGAATTCTGTAAGGATACATTTCTGTGAACCAAACAGCCATTTTGGAGCAGTCGTTAGATGATTTAGAAATATAGTAAACTCTGTCTGATATTTATGCAAATGGAAACATTATGCAACCAGCAGCAATAACTAAGAATATTAAGCAATTACATGAAATATTTTCTATTTGGCACACTGACTTCCTTTCTGAATTCATTCAAGCTCTCATTAGCCTACAGCACAGCAGTACACCTTCCGACCCTCGCATATATTTACATGTGATAACTGTTTCCAGTTGTATTTCATAAATGGTAAATTCTCCCAGCTATCCACATGTTGAATATTAATAAAAGTATGAAGTAGAGACATGTAATGTCAAAATAGAAAATGGAAATATAAAAGGCTGAAAAAGATGAAAACATGTTTGTATCAAAGAATTCAATGTTGCTCCTCAATCATTTCTGATAATAAAAGCAAAAATGCAAAATGAACTTAGTGATAAAATGGATGAATAGTGCTAAGCAAAGCACATGGCAACATGTAGTAGAGCAATTTACTTAAAGGTTTATCTGTAAAATATTAGTGTATGATGTACAGCAATAGCTTTTTTTTTGATCAAATTGCTTGCAGCTGATTCCCCCACTTCCATAGATGCCAAATGACTGTAGTGTTTCATTGTTAGTCATGGGATTAATTTTTATCTTTTTAACAGCTCTTCCGAAAAACCTTGGTGAAAATGTTAGAAGACAAAGGTCTTGACTGTGTCTTTTTTGAGACAAATATGAGTTTGAAGAAACGATTTCATATGGTATATGAATGTATTCCACTGCCAAAAGAACTTGGAGATATGGCTCCTATCTACTTTAAGGTAAATTCTGAATACATACAGAAATAATGGAAGCATTTTTAAATAGTTAGTTTCTAATTCAGTACTGACTTTTTATTGATCCTGAAAGCAAGTTGATAGTGAATGTTTACAGATGCTTTAGTTGAATATTTTAGTAGTCTGCATAGTAGCCAGCATGTGTTACTCCATAAGACGATAAATCACAGAAGCTATTTGGCCCATCACGTCTTCTCTGTCATTTGATCGTGCCTGATCCATTTCCCTCTCAATTTCATTCCCCTGTTTTCTCCCCGTATTCTTTCACACCTTGACTTATCAAGAATCTCTCAACCTGCACATTAAATACGCCCAAATACCTGGCTTCTACAGGTGCCTGTGGCAATGAATTCCACCAATTCATCATCCTCTGGCTAAAGAAATTCCTCATCTCCGTTCTAAACTTGACCCTCTATTCTGAAATTGTTTCCTCTGGTCCTAAACTACCCTGCTATTAAATGGTCTATTATTTGTCTTCTCTTTTGATTTTATGTTGGCTTTGACTTCCTTTGTCAGCCATGGTTGTGTTATCCTACCTTTAGAATACTTATTCTTCTTTGGGATGTAACTGTCCTGTGACTTCCAAATACTCCCGAGAACTCCAGCCATTGCTGCTTTGCTGTCATCCCTGCTAGTGTTCCCTGCCAATCAACTTTGGTCAGCCCCTCTCTCATGCCTCGGTAATCCCCTTTACTCTACTGTGAACTGATACAACTGACTTAAGCTTCTCCATCTCAAACTGCAAGACGAATTACAAACATGAGAAACTCTGCTGATGCTGGAAATCCAAGCAACACACACAAAATGGTGGAGAAACTCAGACAAATTATATCATATTATGATCACTGTCCCCTAAGAGTTCCTTTGTGGCGGCCCAAACACGCAGGACTCGAACCGCCATTGGGAGCCGCGCGGGCAGACACGCGGTAGCGCATTTGGAACTACCCACTCGGTGTGGACCTTCCGGGGACAGTCTGACGTCACGTCTGCCCGTGGGCGCAGGGGTTATGGGAGGGGAGATTTAAGCGTGCGTTTTTGATCAGTGAAGGCATCCTGAGTTCAGCTCTCTCTGCCTGTGTGTATTTCTTTAGTGGCGCTTTTGTGCGTGACTACACCTTTACCTTAAGCTCCCTAATCAAATCCAGTTCACTACACAACACCCAATCCAGAATAGCTGATCCCCTTGTGGGCTCAGCTAGAAGATGTTCTAAAAAGCCATCTCGTAGGCATTCTACAAACACTCCTGTTGGGATCCAAAATCAGCACCAAACTGATTTTCCCACCTTATCTGCATATTGAAATCCCTCATGATTATCATAACATTGCACTATCAACAAGCATTTTTTAAAAGGTTCCATTTAACGTTTCTAATAATGATTCAAACTTAAATTTCGGAAATGTCATTTTGAAAGTATTTACTACATTGTTTTTATAAGGCAAAGTCAGATATAAAATTGAGGTTAAGTTAACAAATTTCACGACACATGCCGGTGATAATAAACCTGATTCCAATTCTGAGGCTTGCTCCACTCTTCCTGATCTGAACTTTGGCAACAGTAACTCACACTTGAATGGAGAAGGGCCTTAAACTTAAGACTTGAGATGCAGAAAGCCTTTACTGCCTCTTTGAATAGCTACAGGATACATTGCTATTACGATGTGCATCCGTTAATTAATCTGTAAGAATCAGGACTAAGAAATGGATTATAAAAGATTTATAGAAAATCCCAGCCAAATATGCAAAAGTAAAATTTCTAAGATAGTAAGCACCGTGGTTATTGGCCTGATATGTTAACTCCCCTCCCCCACCCCAAAAATGTCTGATCTTCTGAGTAGGTCTAGCTTTTCCCATTCTTAAAACAGATTTAAATTTAGTTGTAGCTGCTTCATCAGGACTGGAAATTAACTGAACCCAGTAATAACACTAAATTGAAGAGGCAGTGCAATTGCGATTAGATGTTAGGAGTACTGACTTCTGGCACAGGCGGATATTGGAATGAAAATAAACTCTGATTTTTGAAGATCTGAGGTCACAAAACAAAAAAAGAATTAATTGTACAGAAGAACATATAAGACAAAGGTGAGGTCAAGAAAATGTGTAGGGGAGACAGGGAAAAAAAAACAGTAATGAAGGAAATATAAACTGAAACAGTAAGTGCTAGAAATGTACATAAATCGTCATTTAAAAAATACAGGATTATATATTACTTCCTAGTTAGAAACCTTGCATTCCTCTAACTACCATTATCCTAACACAACTTTCAGAACATGGGAACTGTTTCAATTAAGTGTCGATAGCTACGTCATCCCCTTCTCTCAATTCCTCCGTCTCCACTGCACATGCTCTCAGGATGAGGCTTTTCATTCTAGAACAAAGGAGAAGTCCTCCTTTTTCAAAGAAATGAGCTTCCTTTCCTCCACCATCAACGCTGCCCTCAACCACATCTCTTCCATTTCACGCATGTCTGCTCTTACCCCATCCATCCGCCACACTACCAGGGATAGGTTTCCTCTTGTCCTCACCTACCACCCCATCAGCCTCCGCGTCCGGCCCATAATTCTCCGAAATTTCTGCCACCTCCAACTGGATCCTACCACCAAACGCATCTTTCCCTTCCTCCCCCCCCGCCCCCCACTTCCTGCTTTCTGCAGGGATTGCTCCCTACATGACTCCCTTGTCCATTCGTCCCTCCCCACTGATCTCCCTCCTGGCACTTATCCTTACAAGTTCTACACCTGCCCTTTACACCACTTCCGTCACTACTATTCAGGGCCCCAAACAGTCCTTCCAAGTGAGGCGTCACTTCACCTGTGAGTCTGTTGAGGTCATATACTGTGTTCAGTGCTCCCAGTTGGCCTCTTTTATATTGGTGAGACCCGATGTAGATTGGGAGGCCGCTTTGCTGAGCATCTACGCTCTGTTCGCCAGAACACGTGGGATCTCCCAGTGGCCACCCATTTTAATTCCACTTCCCATTCCAATATGTCCATCCATGGCCTCCTCCACTGTTGGGATGAGGCCACACTTAGGATGGAGGAACAACACCTTATATTCTATTTGGGTAGCCTCCAACCTGATGGCATGACCATCAATTTCTCAAACTTCAGGCAATGCCTCCCCACCCCTTCACCATTTCCCATCCCCTTGTCCCTCTCATGTTATCTCCTTGTCCACCCATCACCTCCCTATGGTTTTCCTTGCCTCCCTTTTTTTCTTTCTCCATGGCTTTGTGTCTCTTTCACCAATCAACTTCCTAGCTCTTTGCTTCATCCCTCCCCCTCCAAGTTTCACCTATCACCTGGCGTTTCTCTCTCCCCTCCCCCCATCTTTTAAATCTACTCCTCAGCTTTTTTTCTCCACTCCTGCTGAAGGGTTTCAGCCCGAAACGTCGACTGTACTTTTTTCTGTAGATGCTGCCTGGCCTGCTGAATTCCTCCAGCATTTTGTATGTGTTGCTCAGATTTCCAGCATCTGCAGATTCTCTCTTGTTTGCCCTCTGAAACTGCTTCACTACCATACATTCCCATGCCTTTTGGAAATGCTGTTTTAATTACAACTTTTATTTTAAATGAAAAAATGCTTAGCAGTGAACAGCTGAGCTACTTTGTAACTAAACTTTCAGTAGCAATTAAAACATTGCATCCTGAGATAAGACAGATAACATAAAATGTATCATACTGAAGTTGGGAATTGTTTTGAATCAGCATCAACTCTTCCCAATAATCTTCCCGATATTCTGAAGGAGGTGCATGTTGACAATTAATTGCATTTCTCAGATCTATCATATCTTAAATGCTGAATGTCCAAATAGCTACATTTGGCTGCTGGCAACAAATTGATGAACATCTTTATGAGCTAAACTCAAGATTAAGTGTTGATAGGTAAAAATGATCTGCTATATCATATTCTGGTAAAATCTTCAAATTATATAACTGAAATATATATTATTGCTGACTGTTGTAATACAATGCATTCCTAAAAAATATTTATAATATCGGCAGAGCTTACAGTTTTAGATATTTTTATGTTAGCATACTCAAGCGCTACTCCTGGCTTCAAATCAACCATTTCCAAAATTCTTAGCATTTGTTTTAGCTGAAGTCAAATAGAAGAAATGCTAAGAATCAACTGATGATCAGGACTGGTGAAGGTACTCAGCCCGAAACATTGACTGTTTATTCATTTCTGTAGATGCTGCCTGGCCTGCTGAGTACCTCCAGCATTTGATGTGTGTTGTTTTGATTTCCAGCATCTGCGGATTTTCTCTTGTCAGTGGTCATTTGCTTCCCAACCATATTTTCACTTAGGCACAATTACCAATTAAACCTCAATGTAGAAGAGTAAGTTTTTATAAGTGCAGACACTAGATTGTGTGAGGAAAATGTACTAAGTAATCTCATAGAATTGAAGCCCAGTGCCTTCAGTTTTGTTTTGTTCTGAAATGTTTTATTTTACACGGAGAGCATTTATAAGCATTAACATTTCATTATGGTAATGGTTGTTGTAAATAGAGCCAGCAATAGGGAAACATTCAAGTGCATTGTTTGACACAATATTTTCCCTAAATGTAATTATTTTCCTTTGCTATTTGTGCAATTTATGAAAGAAAGCTATAATGGAGTCCGATGAAGAGTGGGCCATGAACAAGAAGCTAGTTGATCTTTCAACAAGGGATATCCGCAGAGCTGTAAGTAGTTACTACCATTGTCTAGGAATTATGCAATATATATAAATATATATATGAAATAATTGAATGAAGTTATTTTTGTCTGGGTAAGATACCTAAGATCAAATAAAATAACTGCATATTGCAAAGACCTAAGCAAACATATCTATAGATTGACTATGTGTTTCACAGTGCACAAGAGTACTTAAATTTCAAACTGTGTTCCACCAAGAATATTTTTCTTTTGATTTTTCTTGCAGTTTTCATTAAATACTTTGAGAGCAAAATTTAGCTACTTTAGTAACCTCCTGATCCAGAAACTGAATTTGTTAAAATAAAAAATCAATTTCATTGAATTATAATATTTTAGAGATTGACAATACATATGTACTTATGTATTTAGGGCCACAAAGTAGTAATTGTGGCTAAACATGCTGTTTTAAAAATTCATTAGATTCCCACGTAACTGAGGAATAGCCCTAAGCATAAACCTCAGTGAAAACATTTCATTACATATATATCTATTACACTAAGGTTGCTGTTAATTACAGTGTAATGCTAATGGCAACTTACTATTGGCTCATCATTACAGCTGCAGAATCTGGTTCGTTCAAATGCATGAACGGAAAAAATATTCACCACCTTCTGCTATATTATATATCTGTATCATTGCGGTTGACTTCACTAAATCTGTCTTTCATAATGTAACTCTAATTTATCTTCTGTAGCCTAATAGATTACGATTTTTTAATGCTTTACAAAGCCCGGTTACACTGAACCTCCTCTATTAATTTGCCTATTGTTATAATAATTAAATTATTGGCATTATCTAAATTGTTTTTGCTTTTGTGATCAAATATTGGATTAAAATAGTTTCAAATGCAGTTTTGATTGTAAGAGCTGCAGTGTTTTGGAATACTAATTGCTGTATTTGAATTATAGGATTGTATCACCATTCATAACAAAATGCACTTTTTCTAAAAAGCTATTTTTCTTTCATTTTGTGTGCTTGAGCTGGAGCCTTGCATTGAGGGCCTTAAATTGTGCCTGTAACAAATGTCCCTATCTTTATATTGTCTTAAAATTCTTGATAACCACAGTTTTTCCAAATAGATTTCTTTTTCCTTATCTATGGAAAGCATAGTTTGTTGGCATAAAACGATTTCACCAATTCTTAAAAAGAAAGTATTTACTTTGCTATTTGGTTTTAAAATTGCTGGACCAGAAATCTACTAAACTCAACACTACTAAAACTTCTAATTAAACAGAATGTTGTAGTATCTCAAAACTTGAAGCCTGCTGGGAGTTCTACACATAGCTCATATGAAATGGAATTTATTTATATCTACTCTTACCAAGAGTAATTTCTTTTCATAGTGTTGGTTTACATAGAGGCAAGTTGGATACATGGGGATTAAACTAAAATGCAATGTTGTATAAACTATTTGCATGTGAATATATACAAGCTGAAACAGCCCGGTAGGGAAGAAGATGCCAGTTTTTTCATACGCCATTGGAGGAAGATTTTTATTGCACATTCATACAAGGCTTCCTTTGCAGATATCCCCAGTACAGTACTGGGTGAAGAGGCATCACAGATTAAGGCAGGATTAAAACTACACACTAAAATTTTGTCTTGCATGATATTTAGAGCTTCATGAACAATTAAAGCATTAAGCATGTTCTAAGGTGCAACATTTCCAACAAATTGTTTTTTTTTGTTGTGATACCCCATACCTCTGACTGCATCTTAAAAAGTAGAATAATTTAACAGCAGTATCTAACATAATAAAATATGATGGAATTATATTCTGATATATCTAAATCTGAGTTTAGCTTCATAGTCTCCCACTATATCACAGGTTTTAACTAGGTGCTACAGTAGGAGAGAGAATAGGAGGTTAAGAATTTTGAATACTCAGTTTTGAAACTTTACTAAGACTTGAAGAAAACAACGTAACATGATTTGTGTCTTAATGTTGGTGTACCAGAATGTACAGCATCTTCATAGAAAATCAGTAGTGCAACTTAGCTATATATTTTGGTGAATATTTTGCATTTATCAAACCCACTAGTGACGTAAATTTGTATAAAGTCATAGGGATGTGAAAAACATAAACAAGTGCTTTTGAACTAGCCGCATGCACAAAATGCCGGACGAACTCAGCAGGCAAGGCAGCATCTATTGAAAAGACCTTAGTCAACATTTTGGGCCGAGACCTTTCATCAGAACTGGAGAAAACATGAGGAGTCAAAGTAAGAAGGTGGAGGAGGAAACGCAAGGTGATAGGTGAAACTGGAAGGGAGATGAGGTGAAGTAAAGAGCTGGGAAGTTGATTGGTGAAAGAGGTACAGGGCTGGAGAAGGGAGAATCTGATAGGAGAGGACATAAGGCCATGGAAGAAAGAAAAGGGGGAGGAGCACCAGAGGGAGGCAATGGACAGATAAAGGAATAAGATGAGAGAGAGAAAAGGGACTGGGGAATGGTGAAGGAGAAAGTGGGAGAGGCATTACCAAAAGTTCGAGAAATCGATGTTCATGCCATCAGGTTGGAGGCTACCCAGACGAAATATAAAGTGTTGCTCCTCCAGTCTGAGTGTGGCTTCATTGCAGCAGTAGAGGAGGCCGTGGATGGACGAATGGGAATGAGAAGTGGAATTAAAATGGTTGGCCACTGGGAGATCCCACTTTTTCTGGCACATGGAATGTAGGTGCTCAGTGAAGCCGTTTCCCATTCTGTGTCGGGTCTTATCGATATACAGGAGGCCACACTAGGAGCACCGGATACAGTAGATGACCACAACAGACATACAGGTGAAGTGTCTCCTCACCTGGAAGGACTGTTTGGTGCCCTGTATGGTAGTGAGGGAGGAAGTATAGGGGCTGGTCCGCTTGCAAGGATAAGTGTCAGGAGGAAGATCAGTGGGGAGGGACGAATGGGCAATCAGTCATGTAGGGAGTGATCCCTCTGAAAAGCAGAAAGTTTGGGGGGAGGGAAAGATATGTTTGGTGGTGGGATCCTGTTGGAGCTGGCGGAAGTTATGGAGAATTATGTGCTGGACACGGAGGCTGGTGCTGTGGTAAGTGAGGACAAGAGGAACCCTATCTCTGGTGGGGTGGTAGGATGGGGTGAGGGCAGACATGTGCGAAATGGAAGAGACGTTGAGGGAAGTGTTGATAGTGAAGGAAGCAAAGCCCCTTTTTTTTGAAGAAGGAGGACATCTCTTTAGTTCTGGAATGAAAACCCTCATCCTGAGAGCAGATGTGGCAGAGACAGAGGAATTGAAAGAAGGGGATGGCATTTTTATAAGTAACAGGATGAGAAGAGGAATAATCCAGGGAACTGTGAGAGTCAGTGAGTTTATAATATACATCAGCAGATAAGCTGTCTCTGGAGACACAGACAGAGAGATCGAGAAAGGGGAGGGTGGTGTCGGAAATGGACCAGGTAAATTTGAGGGCAGGTTGGAAACTAGAGGCAAAATTGATGAAGTCTATGAGCTCCACATGGGTTTCCTTGTGCTTCTTCCTCCCCTCCCCCACCTTTTTACTCTGACTCCTCATCTTTATTTCTCCTGACCTGATGACTCTTCTCCATAGATACTGCTTGCATTTTGTGTGTGTGTTGCTTTTTCAGATTTTCTCTTGTTTGTGTTGCTTTTGAACTACACAGCTTAACAGGAGCTTCAATAAAAATTTCTTCTCCACACTTGATTTAATCTGTCAGTGAACAAGCATGCAGACCCTGAGTGTCGACTCTTTACATTCTTTTCATTTAGATGCAGATTGTTCCACATTGCAGAAGCAACATCTAAGAATACTTTTTTTTGTTTCAGGTTCCTAAAGGTCTTCCTTATTTTTCTGTGGACTTTGGTCTTCAAGGTGGATTTGCTCATGTCATTGAAAATGAAGACAAGTTTCCTTTTTACTTTGGGAAGGTACCCTAACTTGTGTGCTTGTGACATATACTACAGAGTTGCTTGATTCTTATTTAAATCATCTCAGAAAGAAATCAGTTAGTAAAAACTCATTAAACAGTAAATGTACTCAACTTCATGTACCAATTATGAAATATAAAATATTTGCTCTGCAAGGTCTAATGATTTAATTATAATGTAAATTCTGGGAGTCTTTATCTAGCTGCTCTCTGACACTATATTGTTTCTTGTGCTGTTTTTGCTGTTCAACATGTCTTCTGTAGCTTAGAGGGAACTGATACAATCTGGAGCCATCCGGCTGGTGCTTTATCTAGAACTATCCAAAATAAATCCCATTACCTCATTTTATTCCTTTTGTTCTATTTCCAATAATATATTAACTTTTCCATAATTCGCTGAAGAAATTTCTCCAGACCTCCTCAATCTCTTGGCAATCATTTTGATGTAGAGGCCTTCCACCATTGACATCTCAAGGAGAGCCTACCTGCTGGCTCCATAAGTGTACTGAACCTGAGTACCAGAACAGCACTTGGGGTTGCAGTTCATTAAATTAATAGAGCCACACAAGTAAAGGCAATGTAATTAAAGAACAATGTCTTCAGAAGTGTAGTGGGAAGTATCCATTTTTAAAAATCTTACTAGAAAACTTGAAATAATATTTCTTTTAATATTAAAAGGTAGGAGATGGAGTCAAAATTTGACTTAGTATATTCCTCTTGCCTGCCCAAGAGAACAGAGGAAGGAAATTGATTTGCTTTGTGTGTGGTGTAGTTGGTGAAAAGGGAATAACACAGGGAGTAGAAATATTATGTTGAATTAGTGAGCAGTTTGCAGAAAAATAATTGACATTAACTGATTTGTCCTCTTTTAAAGGAAATTGTTGGTGGCATGTTAGATCTAGAGCCAAGGCGTTGGCGGAAACCTCACAGAGAAAACTTTGATGATCAGAGGAAGAAAGTGCTGCAGTTTTCACAGTGGTGGAAGCCTTATGATTGTACCAAAACTAAAAATAAGGAATAAGGTTGTCTTTTACAAGAAAATGATTAAACTCTCTTCAAACATTGTATTGGACAAAGACAATTTCTTTACAATGTTCTCTAGGTAAACCACCTCTGCTTAGGTAAACTAAAAAAAAGTTCGATTTTTTTTTTTGCCATGATGAGGCCTTCATCAGTTTAGAGGAGCAACACCTTCAACTCTGTCTAGGAAGCTTCCATAAGCATTGATTTCTCCAACTTCTAGTAATTTCTCCCCCTCCCCCTCCCCTCTTCTTCAACTCCCAGCTCTGGCTCCGCTCTTGCCTCTTCTCCCCAGCTGTCAGTCACCACCCCTGGTGTCCCTTCTCCTTCCCTTTCTCCCCATGGTCCACTCTCCTCTCCTGTCAGATTCCTTATTCTCCAGCCCTTTACCTTTCCACCTTTCACCTCGCTGCTTCATATATCATCACTTTCCTCCACCCGACTGGCTTCACCTATCACATTCACATTTGTGTCTCTCCCCCCCCCCCCCCAACCACTTCTTATTCTGGCATCTTCCTCCTTCCTTTCCAGTCCTAATGAAAGTCTCGGCGTGAAATGTTGACTGTTTATTCCCCTCCATAGATTCTGCCTAACCTGCTGAATTCCTTCAGCATTTTGTGTGAGTTGCTCTGCAGTTAAAATTCAAGATCCCACTGATTTTATCATGAAGCTTTCAGATGGCTGTACAAGAATGTAAAATTAATCTATATTGAAAATAGTTAAATTGGTATTATTTTGCACTGTAAATAGCAAATAAAAGCAGGCTTAATGTACATTTTTAATTTGTCCTCAGCTGTGAGGTTCAAGCTTTATTATGTTTATAAAAGCAAATGAAAATTTGATACTGTAAATAGCTGTAAATTTATGTTGTTTCATCACAATGGGCTTGTATGAGTTTCATCTTTGAAATGGAGAAAGTGCAATTCAAGGAGGAGTTCAGTGTAAAAACAAGTTCAGTTAGGCAATGAGTTGTGGTTGGGCCTCTGTTCAAGAAAGATGGGGAGGATCCTTAGACCATCTGGATGTGGAATGAAGACATTTTTGTGTTTTTATTTCATCATCGGGGAGAAAATTCAAAAATCAGATGTGCAAAGGATCTTGGGAGTTTTTGTGCAGGATTCCTCAAACGTTAACTTGGCGATTAAGTCAGTGGTAAGGAAGGCAAACGTAATTTCAGCATTCATTTCGAGAGGACTAGAATATAAGAATAAGTATGAAATGCTGAGGCTTTATAAGACATTGGTCAAACCACCTTTGGAGTATTGTGAGCACTTTTGGGCCCCTTATCTATGAAAAGATGTGCTGGCATTGGAGAGGGTCCAGAGGAGGTTCAAGAGAATGAATTCAGGAATCAAGGGGTTAATGTATGAGGAGCATTTGATGGCTCTAGGCCTGTACTTACTGGAGTTTACAGGAATGAGGGTGGAATCTCATTGAAACCGTATTGAATATTGAAAGGTCTAGACAGAGTGGATGTGAGGAAGATATTTCCTATAGTAGGTGAGTCTAGAATCAGAAGGCACAGCATCTGAGTAGAAGTACGTACAGTACTGTGCAAAAGTCTTAGGAACATATATAGCTATGCTGCTTAAGACATTTGCACAGTACTGTAGTAATTTTATATTCTGCACTGTACTGGTGCTGCAAAAAAGATATTTCATGACATATGTGAGTGGTGCTAAACCTGATTCTGATATGGGTCTCTATTATGGATTGAGAGTGGAAAGGGGGCAGGGAGAGAGGACTCATGGTTGGGAAAAGGGGAAGGGAGAGGGGAGGGGGCAGGAAACACCAGAGAGATATTCTGTAATGATCAATAAACCAATTGTTTGGAATCAAATGACCTTGTCTAGTGTCTCAGGGGTGGGTATGTCTGCACCCGCACCACCCCCTGCCCCGGCACTCCTTCTCTGCCATCTGCACCACACCCCTTCCTTGGCATTCCCAACATCCTTTGCTCCTGCCAGATTTGCAAACTCGCTCTCCACTCCATGTTGACAAATATAGTGCTGTGCAAATATCTCAGGCACTCTCATTTTTTTTTATATATATATATATATATATATATATATATATATATATATATATATATATATACACACCTAAGACCTTTGTACTGTACCTTTAGAACAAAGTTGAAGAGGAATTTCTTTAGCCAGAGGATGGTGGAATATGTGGAATTCATTGCTACGGATGGCTGTAGAGTCCAAGTCATTGAGTGTATTTAAAACAGGTTTATAAGTTCTTGAATAGCTTCAAAGTTTGTGGGGAGAAGAATGAAGAGTGGGGTTGAGAAGGTTGTTAAATAAGCCATGATGGAATGGTAGAGCATACACAATGGGCTGAATGTCCTAATTCTGATACTATGTCTTATGGTCTAGCTTCCAGTCCAATTATTCTGATCCATGAAGTATAAGCCAGTAACCAGCAATGTATGTTACTGTATTTAAAGGCTTATATATTTCTGTATATCATTGTTAAATGTCAACAAATGGAATAATTGTTGCTTATTCTAATATTTAAAGTAGGTGTGTTCTCAGAGATTTAAAATTCACAGGATTACAGCACTTATTTTTCTTTTGATATTGGTTCGGTGACAGGAAGCAGAGAATAGTTGTTTTCAGACTGAGAGGTGAGCTGCTGTGCTTCCCAATGTTCAGTTTAGGCTCCATAATCTCCTTTCAATTTTTTGGATGCTGTAGACCCAAACGGAGCACCATTTGAAAATTTTCAGATGCCATAAAACTTGCCAACATTATAAAGAGAATTGAGGGAGAACTGGCCTGCAGAATGTCGTTGATAGATTGACTAAAAGGACAGAGTGTAGAGGATGGGAGTTCAAAGCAGAAAAGTATGCATGGCAGACTTTGGGAAGTTCAGTATGAAAAAGCCTTATACCATAAATGCTCTGATTAATGTAGATGAGCAGTGGCTGCAAGCCTGGAAAAACATCTACTCACCACTTTCTGCTTTCTGTCCCCAAAACTATTATCTTAAAACATTTGTAAATTTAATGTCCTTTGTAATCCTGTGGATTTAAAATCTTTGAAGGTGCTCCCACTAAGCATGAGACTCGCAATTAACGTTCAGTGCTTATTCCATATGTGGATATTCAACAACGAAACTTAAATAGAAAAGCCTTTAAAAGTGGCCGATTGAAGTACATATCCTTGTGATGCAGGAGCCCAGCGAGGCCAGCAAGTCCATACCAATTCCCACGTAGCATTCACCCTCATGGGACAATGTTAGGCTTCAGATGAAAACTAACCACTCTCAGGAAAGATGTAAAATAAAAGAGTCTCCAAGAGTTTGGGAATATGCTTTTATGTATATATAGAAGGAGCAGGGGGTAACTTAATAGATATAGCTGAAAGGTTCTAATGGAATGGAGTACAGCTGCTCCCTTGGCAAGTGGAATGATAACCAGAGGTCATAGGTTTAAAATTGTTGACTCAATACGGTTGTGAACTGGAATATTTTGCCCGAAGAAAAAATGGTGGCAGTTGATTTCATAAATAAATCTGAATGAAATTTGAGCAGGCATCTGTGGATAAAAAAGTTATATAGTCACAAACAAAAATGGGATCGTTGAACTAAGCACAACTAACTGCTCTTCAAAAGAGCCGGCACAGACATAATAAAGGAGACATGAGGAAAATCTTTATCATTCCTTAAAGTATGATGGAAAGCAAATTCAATTGTGGCTTTCAAAAAAGAATTACTTGAGTACTTGAAGTGGGCAAGATTGCAGGAGCAAGAGTCTGTGAAAGAGATTACATAAAAATCAGCTTCTGCTTAGTGGGCCAAACAGCCTCCATCACTGCCATGGTACTTCTACAATTCTACAATAACCAGAGTAAATTACTGTTCATTGAAGCAGATATTGTAAGCACACTCAGATGAGTACAATATTGAATTTTTCAAAAACATAATGTTAAGGAACATTTGTACTTGGCTAGTCTTTGAACAGAGAGCAGTTGATCTCTCAGTACAGTCACATAATAGTGATACAGTCATAAAACAGCAATGTTTGTTAACTGATTTTACATAGATTACACTGTTAAGTTATGTACAGCATATATTCATAGAACTTGTTATTATGGCAGTTACAAAGAGCTAGTTTGAGCCAGCTCTTGTTTTATTTTTGAACCAAGTGGTTTACATTCTGCTTGTGCAGTTCTCAGTGGAATTCAAATTCGTATTGTTTTTGTATTATTCATATTGTTTATCATAATGAAAATTTTGAATTTGCATTTGACTTTTTCAATAAATAGATTTCATTGTAGCCATTAGTACAATATTGCTGAAAACTTTGTTTTATTGTTTTTTTACTGTTCACAGAACCTAGTTAAATTAGTCTTTCAACATTCTATGAAATCTTGTGAAATTCATTGTTGAGTGGTTCTGAGACTTCAGCTAATTCAAGAGAGGGGCTAGACCAATTCATTGGTAGGTAGTTAAAAGGGGTGTGTGAGCCCCTGAAACGAAGCTGCAAGTACTAAATTACCAGGCTCACTATGTACACAGGATGAATGCAGTGAGAAATAGAAAAGTATAATTTTAGTATAGGAAGACTAGGAGCATTCCAGGACAAGATGGGAATGTTTTGTATGGACAAGGATTATCTAAAATGTCAATCTTTAATGCAAATAGTCACTTCAAACACAAACAGTGTCACAAGAGGAAGGGAAGAGGAATAACATAAGTTATTCATTCATCAGGGACTGGGTAAATACTCCTGGAAGCTTGATTTTAGGAATATTTTCTGATTGTACAAAGAAACCTGTCCAATTTATTTTCAAATATTAATAGCAATTGATAATGTACTCAAAAACAAGTTATTTAGAGGTCTGAGCATTTAACATTAGTGTTATGTTGACAAAGCTGAAGGAAGTTGTGATTTCAAAATCTTCCATGAGATGACTTTGATTGGGTCTGGTTACATACTGTATAGGACTGGAAGACAAAGGTTAGGAATTGTGGTGACAGAATATAATGATGTTACTGAGTGCCGACACTTGTCATTCAAATACAGTTAATAGTCATGGATGAAAAAAGATCATGAGAAACTTGACTTAAAGATACATTTTTTTCCCAAATTAGCTTCATCTATTGCTGTATTACTTTGTGTGGTGCCTCACTGCTATTAGGAGTGGTTGGACTTGTATTTATGGGGCCTGTCTCATTGAAATATGTTGCTTAGTTGGCCGGATATTCAGAAGGAAGTCTCATTTGATCCTGACATTTAATCAGTTGGATCACCAAGCATGCTATTCTCCAAGCCATGAAGTAGGTTTGCCTATGTACTTGCTAACACTTTTGATCTTAAATCTTATGTCTTTTATTTTGCCATCTTTATTAACAAATAATTGAAAACCAAACACTACATAATCATGCAGGAATCGATTTTGTTGATGGGATGGGAACTGCTGTCTCACATATTCACCTATATGTTGTTCATCTGCTTGCTAGACTGGAGGACAAACAGCAAATTGTCTATAACTTTTGAACTTCAAATCCTGCATAAGGCTGCTGTTTTCCTTTGCCCTTTTCACTCTTGCTCTAACAACTAGGTCAAAGAGTTTTGTCAACTTCCATACTTGGTGATGAAAGGTCATATTTTTCACTTTTCTCTGTATCATAACTCACTACCACAGCCAACTCCTTCAGCAAAGGCTTGGTCTGTTTTCTAATGGCCTCTATCAGGCTCTTTGTCTAACATTTGTTGCTTTCTTTTAGGCATTCTGTATTCTTATGCGTCATAACTTGCATTTTTGATAGTTCGGCAAAGGTCTGAAATGTGTACAAAAATCTCATTGCTTATCTTGCATTTCCTGCAATTCTGTATTTGAGTAAAGTATCTCTAATAGCTATGAAGTAGATGGTTTACTTGGATGGTGGTATCAAAGATCTTGCTGGAATTCATATACAAGTTATTCTTGTATAAATTTTCTACTTGTGCTGAGAACTTTTACTGTGGGTTTTACAGCCAGGGCCCATGATAAACCTGTAACTACAAATACGGTCACAATTTTTCAAGCTGCAAGGGAAAGGCGTAAATCATTTTTGGATTTAGCCTCAGTTCAGTTCTGCTGTGGATGTACAATGACAAACAAGTTCTTAGCTGCAACTCTCTAATCTAATGCTACTAAAAACTGTATACCTCATTTTTTTCCGAGGCTATTAGTGATGACTGCAAGCCTCGTGCTCCTAGACATTCCCAATTTGAGAGCAAGTCTGAGACCTCTTAAATATGTCAAACTTTTTTTAAACAGAGGCAACCAAATCCTGTAGATATGAGGAAGTTTATGGATTTGAAAGGGTATATCCCATTGCAGTGTGGCTCACAGGGGAGGCAGAGGTCATTGTAATTGCCTTGAAGACAGCTGTGGTGTGCCAAGATGACATTACCTCTGGAAGATTAAACAAAGATCATTACTTTGTCCAGGCAAGTTTGCAGACGACACAAAGGTTGGTGGTGGTGTAGATAGTGTAGAGGATTGTCAAAGATTGCAGAGAGACATTGATAGGATCCAGAAGTGGGCAAAGAAGTGGCAGATGGAGTTCAACCCGGAGAAGTGTGAGGTGGTACACTTTGGAAAGACAAACTCCAAGGCAGAGTACAAAGTAAATGGCAGGATACTTGGTAGTGTGGAGGAGCAGAGGGATCTGGGGGTACACATCCACAGATCCCTAAAAGTTGCCTCACAGGTAGATAGGGTAGTTAAGAAAGCTTATGGGGTGTTAGCTTTCATAAGTCGAGGGATAGAGTTTAAGAGTCACGATGTAATGATGCAGCTCTATAAAACTCTGGTTAGGCCACACTTGGAGTACTGTGTCCATTTCTGTTCGCCTCACTATAGGAAGGATGTGGAAGCATTGGAAAGGGTACAGAGGAGATTTACCAGGATGCTGCCTGTTTTAGAGAGTATGCATTATGATCAGAGATTAAGGGAGCTTGGGCTTTGCTCTTTGGAGAGGAGGATGACAGGAGACATGATAGAGGTGTACAAGATAATAAGAGGAATAGATGGAGTGGATAGCCAGTGCCTCTTCCCCAGGGCACCACTGCTCAATACAAGAGGACATGGCTTTAAGGTAAGGGGTGGGAAGTTCAAGGGGGATATTAGAGGAAGGTTTTTTACTCAGAGAGTGGTTGGTGCGTGGAATGCACTGCCTGAGTCAGTGGTGGAGGTAGATACACTAGTGAAGTTTAAGAGACTACTAGACAGGTATATGGAGGAATTTAAGGTGGGGGGTTATATGGGAGGCAGGGTTTGAGGGTCAGCACAACATTGTGCGCTGAAGGGCCTGTAATGTGCTGTACTGTTCTATGTACTTCTAAATATGGATGCAATTGTGATTTTTTTGGACCACCTGATGTTTGATTATAATTATACAAAATTGTTGTATGGAATTAATATTTCAGTTCTAAAGCCAAGGTTTGTGCAAGTGCTACAGTGTAAATCACAAACTTTGCTCTGAGAGAAAAGCTGAAATCCTATTGAAGAATGATAACATCATACAGATCAACTCTAACTGATGCTATGCATGGATCTTTGCCTATTGATTAGTGCACTATCTGGTCCAGGTTGGTGTCAGTTACACATATCTTTGTCACGTCTCTAACATCTTGTAATCAGGATTCTGTCCAAGCTGTAACTTAGTGTTTGAACTACTCTTTATCCAGTAGAAGTCCTGGCCTTTCTGTGAGGTGGGTAGAGTCCACATGTGAGTGGACTCCACCCACATCAGGTGAGGTCTTACTAGGGTCCTTCCCACTTGTACTCAAAACCTTGTGCTACAAGCTAATAATACACTGTTTGCCTTTTTAATAGCTTGCTGCACCTCTGTTTTATTCAGATGGTTAACAATTCAATATTGTTTTTCCTTTAATGTGGTTTGATGTCACTGTTCTGGTGAAAAATCACTGCAAGGATGACAGCCATCAGACAAAACGATTAAATTGGACTTTTGGGAAAATGAGATAGATAACAGTTCTTTTAATAATGCATTGACCATGTTTTCTACCAAACAAATATGAATTTCAAAACAACAAAATACATTAATACATTTAACAATAGAGGTCACAAAAACAAATTATAAAAAAAATAACTTATAAGGAATCTGCCAGTGTCACTGATTTATAACAAAGTTCACAAATGTGAATCTAATCTTTCCCTTGAAACTTGAAATAAATAATTTGGTCAGGAGCTTAAAATAAAGAAAAATCCTACAGCAGAATGTCAACATTAAAGTGATACAAGACTGCTATTATCAACAGAAATCTCCACCATCATTAGTTCCTCGCCTAGGACTCTTTGGTCTTGCTGATGAGATGGTTATGCTCTCAGCCTTGCACTACTGGCCAGGTTGTACTTGGTCCACAACTGTACCTCTTCAGGAAAATCTGGGCATTCTACCTTCCTCTTACATAGCACCTGCAGTAATTTATCAGGGGTGCTGTACAACACATTCTGTCGACACAACATGGTGGCACACACAAAGTCATCCCTGCAGGAGATGAACTCCTGCTCGATATAAAAAGCCTTTTCATCCCAGCAAAGGATCTGTTGGAGAGAGAATACATATTTTAGTAATAAAAAAGTAATGGTGTTGTCACATTAGAGATGCTACCACTTGCCAAAAGTAGACTCTTTGTTTGCTGAGTGTAAACTACAACCAAGGCCACAACATTGTGGCTCCGATCTTTTGAACTCAATGCAAATTCATGCTAATAATACAATAGCAGACATGGATGATGAAATACGGTGCAGCCAATATACCTCTGAAGAAGCCAAAGAATAGGGAGCAGCAAATCAAAATGAAAGGTGGGGTGATTAGAAATAAAGATATCCTAAAGAAAACACATTCTAGAGAAATTTTGCTCAAGAATCTGAAAGCAATGACTATAGGTGGTCTGTGAGGACAGTTTTGCTGAACCAAATGGTCGTTTTTCATGGTTCCATGCTTACGTTTTTAAACTGAAATCAAAATCATATAATTCACTTCCTTGATGAAAATTTAAGATCAGGTAGCAACAGTATGCAAAAAATACGTGCAAGTTTTCCAAGGTAAGAGTGAAAACAAATTTGTGACACTGCAATGCTTGATGTGGCTGTGGCACTTAGATGTGGGTCATGGCACTTGGCTAACTCAAACTCTTACTGTCACACTTGCTTCTACAATACTAATTCATGATAATATACAACATTACATGAAAACCTTCTACAAAGCAGCAATCCAGTTCTGAGAAGCTCAGTGAATTACCAATCCCCCTGTTCCTACAAATTTCCTATGCAACATGAATAATTAGCAACACAATTCCAGAAGAATGTCTGCAAAGAAATACATACAGAACATAATACTGATTGTGAACAATAGCTGTTGCTTTAGGGCTGCTATCTCTTTAAGGCTCGTGACATATGACTGACTGCTCCCAAAGCTGTATGACGTAAACAGAATGTATATTACACTCTCCATCACACTCTACATGTTACTGATCTACAGAGCAATGAGGACTCAGTGGCAAAGAATCACAACCACCATAGGAGTGTCAAGGGTGTTGTGCCGGTCGGCCAAGTGTATGGATCTGGCTATTATATGTAAAAAGATTCTCCCGTTCCTTTACCCTGCTTATTCTGTCATTTATTGTGCATGCTCTTGGATTTCTTGCATTACTTCAGCCTAAGTTCCATTTATCACATTTTTGCTCATCTGGATGGTCTATTGGCATCTTCCTGCAACCCATAAATGTCTTCTCTGTCCCTTTCAATAATTCAATGTAACATTTTCTGTATTTTGTTTAAGTTATAAGCCTTTTCATCACACAATACAGATGTCAAACTCATAAGTACATATCCATATCTCATGGAAGACAATATCCATACTGTTTTATGAAGACTTACCCTAACATCCTACGGTCTGTAATTTATCCCCAAATGTGTTTTTTTTAAATTCTCAAATTACATTTACTGATGCTCATATGTTAGCAAAATGCTTATCTTAATATGATGATATTAAATCTTTGGACCTTCAAACCTTTGCGCACATTTTATCTGAGGGTGTAGGAAACAGAAATTAAACTTAAAAACGTATATCAGCAAAACACCCTAAGATTTTATTGACATTAATAATAGATAATACATAATACAAGTTAATACTCTTATTTGAATCTATCCCACCTTGGTACCACAGTACACTAGAGATGAGGAGGAACTGCTTTTCTCAGAAAATAGTGAACCTGTAGAATTCTCTGCCCAGGGAAGCAGTAGAGACCGCCTCAGTAAATACAGTTAGTAGGTATTAAACACAGTTTGATAGATTTTTGTGTAAAAGGGTGTTGACCAGAAAGAACTACAGTCTACAAATCAGTGAATCAAGAACAGTGGAAGTAGATAAACCAATTGTGTTTGTCCTTGCCATGTGCTTGAAGGAGACGGAGGTGGCCATTTTGTGAGAGTGTCCTTCAGCCCACCATTTTGTGAACTCTGATGAACTGATTCTTGCTCTGGGATAATCTAATCAGAGCAATTGGATGTTTCAGCTAATGACCTGCTAAGCCTGAGACCATTCTCAGATGAGTAGCTATTTATTATGTTAAGTGTTAGGTTTGCCAGAGGAGCAATCTATAATCTCATTAAACTCTGTCTGGGTCACCTAGTTTAACTAGTCTGAACCAGTCAGAGTTGAAAGAACAAAGGCACAGGACCGGAGGCAGAGATTATAGAACAACACAGGTTGTAGCTCTGGGCCAGGGCCAATAAGAAGGTGACTCCCAGGTAGGTCAGGTGGCCTTGAGCCAACAGGATGGAGATACACCATTTAAACTGATGAGGAGGAACACTATAAATAGTTTAAAATTTGAGAGAGCAATAACTCTGCAATCACCAGAGACCAACCATTGCTGATGTGGAGTACCCACAGACATGTGGAGATGGCCAGCACAGACTCCTTTTACTGGTATTACCTTTTCTATTCTTTGACTGGTCAGGAAAACTTAGTAGGTCTGCACACAGGTATTCAGTTGTGCAGGTTCTCCTATTGAGACAATCAAGGTACTTATTGGTGATTACAGATTCTTTCTGTGCTTCTCTGATCATTATTACCAAGGGATAGATCCCTGTAATGAGGGGAATTAATGGCCTGGGGGAAAAGGCAGGTAGATGGAAGTGAGTCCAGGGCCAGATCTCACTAAATGACACAGCGGGCTCGGCAAGCCAGATGGCATAATCCTGCTCCTCTTTCTTATGTTGTTTAAAAAGGCAGTTTATACTTGGTCCTGGCCAGAAGCAAAATGTCAGTAGCACTTGAGAGTAAATACCATTTACCGATCAGGTGAAGGCAGAGTATTACAGTAGCAACCGGATCCATCATGGACTAATCAAGTATGATTTTTCATCCATGGTTATCCAGAAGGTTGAATTACCATATACTTATGATCCTACTAAACAAACATGCAGATAAAAGCAGCATTAACATAAGGAGTGTTGCATATTTTCAGAAGACTAAAACTGGGAAGAGGTAGCAAAGTTTAGAAATTTGTTTTAAAATGCAGTGTAGAATTGGAGTGATATTTTTGTGTGGGCAGAAAGTATTGCAACATAGGCTACCTGATTAGATTGGGATGGAGATGTGTAAGACTTATTAAGTGGAATATTAACCTGCAGCATATTTGGAGACTGATGGGCAAGGGCTGGTTGCATTGAATTGCTAGAATTCCATTGAAATATCAGTGTGGGCAGTCAGTTGACCTTCAGGGCATGATTTCCAGCAGGCATACAAATCACTATTTAAAGATTGGATACAAGGCACACAGGACATTAAGGGGGAAGATGAGGTGATAAAAGAACATGCTTGCAGAAAGCAGAGGTCATCAACATGGTGTGTATCACTGCAATTGGCGAAAGTACAGTGAAATGAAAATTCAATAATTTAATGGGTATACTTTTTCACTTCTGCACTTCTCTACTTCTGGTAAGGTCATTTTCCCATCCCCTTCTCCTCACTGCACATGATGGGATACTACCTCAATTAGTAAAAAAAAATGACCAGGAAACTGCAAGAGTGTCAATAGGAACCACTTGGTTCACTAATGCCTCTTACAGAAAAAAGATCTGTAAAACCAGGACCATAACAATAGTTTTAGCTCTGACATAAATTAGCAACCCACAAAGTTTGAGGTCAATCAAAGATGGACGGACTTGCAGCAATGCCCATTTTTGTTAAAAGCACCAAAATAAAAATCCCCCTTTATCGCATTGTATTCTGATTTGGTAGCAATTGCAAAATAAAGAACTGTTCCGATGACGCCCCTCAAAATTCAGTTTACTTCACTTTTTTGCTTGCAACTTGCTATTCAATCCTTTCACCCAGAATACAATATTTATCAAATAGATCTGCATACAGTTCATGCACATCAATTTGCCCCTGTACCTTTCCCATATTCTGCAGGAGAAAAGAATCTCACAAGTGTGAATCAAGATGCAAGGGAGAAGCAGTTCATATCCAGATCCTTAGAGAGATATAGCAGGCTGCCCTGGAGTTTGTAAGGCTGAAGGAACACTGATTAGGTTGTCAGTCCATTACTTGATCTTTATTCACATTAGCAGTCAGAAGGCTTGAAGAAACTTTCATATTTTGAAACTTGCCATCAGCTACTGCCTGTCGTTTCTGGAGCTGGTGCAAGTCAAATTGCACATGTCTGTCCTTAAAGGTAGTGACACTGCTCACTAGTAGGTGAAGATTTTTCCATGTGCCTACTCCACTTAATTTTCTGGGCGCTGGGGAATAGAGTCAAATAGAGTTTATTTGTAGTGCATTTTGCAAACATTACACAATGTAGCCATAATGCACTAGTGAAGGGAGTAAATGTTTGAAATGGTGGATAGTGAACTAATTAAGCAAGTTGTGCCAGTATGATTTTCAGCCTCTTGAGCATTGGAGTTATACTAATTCCAGCAAGTGGAGAGTATTTGACTGCATTCTAGAGGATGGTGTTTGAGAAGTTGCAGAACTGAACCTCTGATATCCTTACACCCATGCTATTCATGTGGTTGATTCAGTTAAGCTTTTGGCCAACTACAATTATTAATATACTGCAGTCACACCACCAGCCCCTTCAACGATATTGAGGAGGTTTGATCACATGAGTATGATGGGGAGATGCTCAGACCCTCTCTAGAGATGCCTAACACTTGCGTGTGGCACAAGCAGCTGAAGCCTGAATGTTGTTTAGCTTTTGATGAATGCACACTGATTGCTTCATTACCTGATGGCTCTCATATGAAGCGAACATAAATAATCATCAGAAAGTCTCTCCACCTCTGACTAATAATCACTGATGAAGTGGCTGAAGATGGTTGGGCCTAGGGCACAGCCCTGAGAAACAAACAAATATGTTGCAATAAGTTAACTTGCTCTACAGCCATCTTTCTTTACACCAGGTAGGGAGAACTTTCGCATTCACTACAATTTTAGTAGTACCCTCTGAAATCATTCTCAGTCAAGTACTGCCTCAAGTCCTGCTTGCCTCTAGAATTTAGCTTTTATTAGCTGTGAAGAAACCTGGAGCCTTATAGTTCAAACAGAATCCAAATGATCATGTGAATGGGCTATTGGTAGGAGTCAGTGGATGTTATAGCTGACAACATTCCATTGCTTAAGTGATTACTGCAAGTAAACAGATATGATATTAAGTAAAATGAAACTGTCCTGTTTTTCATAAACAGGACATTTCTGCACAACTCCCATCTTTTGGTAAATGCCTTTTCTGTACAGGAACAGCTGGCTGAGATGGGATTGATTCTTCAAGGCTATAGAGAGAATGGTGCCAAGGCCTACTGTGTTTGATGTAACTATACATTTGGCTATTTCTTGAAATGGAGAATTAAATTAGCTGAAGACTGCATCTGATGGTTTTGACCTTGAGAGGTTGAACAAATTGCTCCCTCAGTTCTTGCAGCTGATTGTAGTTGCAAATACATTCATCCATTAGGTTCCAGCATCAGATGCCAACAGAGACCTTCTCAGTGGTAGTTGTTTTAATTGCCCACCATCATTCAAAACTTGGTGTGGCAGAAACAAGAGAACATTTATGACATCTACTGATTTTGGGATTGTGTAGCTCTGGCTACAGTACATTGCTTTTATTGTTTACAATGAATATTGCAGCTGGATCTAGCTTTATTCCTATCAAATAGGACCATTTAAAAATCAACCTGGGGGAAAGTTAATGATTTTCGCATTGATGGTCTTCAGAAAAAGCAAATAACTTAAAAGACAGTCATCATTTCCTTGAAAAAAATAATTTTTAAATAGAATTGTTTTGGTATGCGGTCTATAGTGACACCAGCCCAGGACTGGTTATCAGTTCACAATTTCAGACCTTGCTTTCAATCCTCAACTTTATTATGGGATCACCATGAGAGAAACATAATAATAATTTCACTTCAATGACCTTTCATCAGTTCAACTTTGTTCTCCATAAAAGATAATTTCACGCTGTGTATATCCGGTATTTTATCATACCCCTCCCCTTAGACTGCCACTACTTGCAGCTTTTTATTTGACTCTGGAAGATAAAATCCTTTTTTTATATAAAGTAAATCTAACATGCTGTAAATGCCTTTAAAGCTGATAATAAACAGCTTGATGGTTTGATAGATACACTACTACAAAACACTGAAACACTGAAAAATCAATATTAGATTAAAATAAAAGTCAAACTCTCAACAAAAAGCCTTCACTTCAGGCTCGCTGTCTTTAGCTGAACTTCAGTGCTATCTTAAAGAATGATAGCCAGTGGTTAGTGATTGAGTTATAATCTCATGGATATTCAGCTTTCATGTGTTCACAATTATAACTGTCGCAAATATAAGCAAATAAAATCCATAGCAACTTAACAAGTGAACAATGATTTATTTACATCAATTGGATTATGGAAAAGGAAACCATTTTCCCCATTGTACAAAGCCCATGAATTAAGACTACATGGACTTTCACCAAAATATTGGTGTGGTGTTAAATTGCATGGTAGCATATGACACATTTTTTTGCAAGAACGTAACTATTAAACCAAACTTTTATTCAATTTAAAAGGTGACATAATTTAATGTCACTGGTCATTTGAAAGGTATGAGGTAATTAGTTCTGAATTTTCATCTCCTTCCCTTTCTTATGATTTTTCTCCATTTCTTATACTTCATCCTTTTCACTGTGCTAGTTTTCCTTCTGGATTCTTACACTATTTTATTCAGGTCTTTTCTTTTTTTTGCATTCAAAATATTAATCACCAGCTATGTTTCTCAGAATGGATGACTTTCAGCAAACTAGATTTGACTATTCTGCTAACTTATCCCTCCTTCGCCTCCCTGCCAACAGCAAATGCACACTGGCCAAACAACACAAGGACAGCACGGATGTACAATGATCTATAAAGAGAGGGATGGAAATGGGTATAAACCTTGATCATGAAACAATTGAATGGGCAGGCAAACAAACAGACTGAGAGACAATTGGAGATAGTAGAATGATATGTTTGGTACTGAGCAGTTGTGTAACTGAGAGCCCAGGCAGGAAAACACTCAGAACAAAGGAGTATACCTGACTGGCCAAATAAGGGAATGAATGAGCAGACCTAAACACAATATTCATTTCTTGCACTGAGTTGTTAGTTCTGTTTTTGAATTTACCCCTTACATAGAACATAGAATAGCACAGCACAGTACAGGCCCTTCGGCCCACATTGCTGTGCCGACCCTCAAACCCTGCCTCCCATATAACCCCCCACCTTAAATTCCTCCATATACCTGTCTAGTAGTCTCTTAAATTTCACTAGTGTATCTGCCTCCACCACTGACTCAGGCAGTGCATTCCACGCACCAACCACTCTGAGTAAAAAACCTTCCTCTAATATCCCCCTTGAACTTCTCACCCCTTACCTTAAAGCCACATCCTCTTGTATTGAGCAGCGGTGCCCTGGGGAAGAGGCACTGGCTATCCGCTCTAACTAGTCCTCTTAATATCTTGTATACCTCTATCATGTCTCCTCTCATCCTCCTTCTCTCCAAAGAGTAAAGTCCTAGCTCCTTTAATCTCTGATCGTAATGCATACTCTCTAAACCAGGCAGCATCCTGGTAAATCTCCTCTGTACCCTTTCCAATGCTTCCACATCCTTCCTATAGTGAGGCGACCAGAACTGGACACAGTACTCCAAGTGTGGCCTAACCAGAGTTTTATAGAGCTGGATCATTACCTCGTGACTCTTAAACTCTTAAACATAATCAGATGCTGAAAAACTGCTTTACCAAATACTTCTTCAGATGAATTTGCCAGAAGTCAGGAATGCACTGATATCAAATGTTCCGGTCAGAAATACGTGCTGCCTGGTCTGTCTGTGGTGGAAAACCTTCTCATCTTATTACAAATCAGATTACTGCAATTTGTGCTCATAAAGAACTTAGCCTAAATTCTATTAAAACTGTCAAAGAAATATATGCACACCTAAGGCAATTGTACAGTCTTTCCAATGTGTTCCTCAAAATAAGTAGAACTGTAGAGTCTATAAATGTAGGAACTGCAATGGCAAAATATCTTTGAGAGTCGTGAAACCAGAAAGGAAGTCTGGGACAATAAAATACCCCTTATAATGACATTTCAACTGCAATGGTCGGGCAAGATGAAAGAGTATCAATTTAGTTATTTTTGGCCTGACAATCTACTTCAAACTGTGAAGTGGTGGTAAAATGGATTCGATTCTAAATTCCAGTAATGACTCCTCTGAAAAACTTGTTACAAGGATAATTTCACACCTTACACAACAGGAGTCAGGCTCATTGTTCAGAACAATACAACCATGGTCAGAAGGAGATCACACTTAGCTTAGAAAATGTAATAATGATGCTGTAATCCTTTCTTTGTCAGAGAGTGGTCTATACGACTTTAATATCAAAGAACTAATCAGAGTTTCAGAAAGCCATAAAAGGCAATGAAATTTCCATTTGACGATCACTGCAATTGAGAAGACATTGTGTATAGTTAATATCAGATTCTATCTGTCTAGAATTCTGCCTGAGAGGGCATCTTATACCATTTGATATTACAGACCTCATCGTCGTCATCATCATTTAAATTGCTAAAACTCTTAAAGGTTTCTGGAAATGAAGTGGTAACAGCATACTGAAGGGAATGATCAGCCATGAGGATCTGCAGCATGCTGAAAGGACGAATGGCCTACACCTCTTAATTCCGTTGTTTTCATTTATCATGAAGTATTGATGTTTACAGTTCTCTCACTGGTGATGCAAAACTGTGATGTATTCAATTTGAAGAGGCATATAGCACAACACTACAAATTGTAATGGAAGCCGTGCTTGCAAAATTGATGGGTCAATCAAAAATAACTGAAAAGAACAGATGAGGTGTGAGAAAAGTGAGATTTTACATTAACCTTGTACAGGTTATGAACAAAATGTCAGGCTGAATGGTTTTGAATGCATTTCTCCTCCTTCTTCTTTACTTATTCATAATTCTGCTGCCAATAGTCCACTGCTCAGGCAGAAAAGCAATTAATTCCCAGCTGATGGTTGACCTTAAGCAGCAGTATCCCAGACTAACCCAGATATCTCAATGTTTATAGTTATGGTTTTTTCTAAATTTGCACTTTCAAATGCAACTATTAGATTTTAAAGATACTTTCTAAAGTACAAATATCTTTAGCATTATACATATTGTAAATAAGAGTTAAGTGGAGGTGTATTAAGCACTGTTACAATTCTTCCCTTGAGTGACCAGAGGGTTTTTTAAATTTATAACTTGCATATTAGTATGCATCATATGTCAATGAATTATTTATTCTATTACATTAAATTATGCAGACTTGATTGAAGCTGATCAGGAAACTACCGAGAAACAATAACAACATGACAATGTAGTGTTTTGGATAAGACACAAAATGAGCCCCAGTCTCTCTGCGTGTTGTGCTGTTTGGTAATTTGGCAATAATAATAGCAGACAAGTTCTTCCTGTACAGTAACTAACATTATTCCCTTAACCTGCATCAAAAAATTAACTGCTCAGACTTCCAGCAGACTTATAAAATGAATGTCACATTTGTCTAACCAGAAATTAGATTTTGAATTTAGTGTGAGAAACACCCGAGATGCAGGAAATATAAAAGTTCAGGAAGAAAAGATGAAAAGGCTCTAAATATTTGTCCATATAACAAATCCAATCAATAACAGTTCAAAGCACATCCACCACAGTTATGATGAAACAAGTACACAAATACAATCATTGTTTTTTTTCCCTAACCAAGAAATTCAATGCCATTACTTAGTCTTGAAATTTAACTCACTGAATTGCAATGAAACTACATCTTAAACATGTCTACATCTTACTGGCACGGTACACAGTATACTTTACAATTGATCACAGAAAAGAAGGGATAAGTGAGGCAACAGGTTGAGTGAAAGAAAAACAGTCAAGACTGCTTTTCATAAACTGGTTATAAACTGTACAATATTACAGTAAAATCTGAGCAACTATACATCTCACCTGTTCCTTTCAGTTTCTCTCAATTTCCGCATCTCAAAGGGGATAGATTCTGATTCCATATGTTAGTGTCCCAAATGTTGTTCAATTCAAGACCATAAGAAACAGGAGCATGCTCCACCATTCGACCACAGCTGATTTATTTTCCCTCTCGACCCCATTCTTCAGCCTTCTCCCCGCAATTCTTTAATGCCTTTACAAACAAGAACCTATCAATCTCTGCTTTAAATATACCCAGTGATGTGGCCCCCCACTTCTATTACAAGCTCCAAATGCAATGCCTCACGTCCCTTCACCAACAGCGACAGGGTTCTATACACCACTGCAACAGTTAGATGTTAAATGATGTAAGTTATCCTCTTAGCAAAATTTTGGATGAATAGCATCTAATCTGCAATTCTACACATGTTCATTGTAATTTCATAACCTGGTTTATGGCTTCCTAAAATCTTGGTTTGTTCTTTGATAGTATATTCATACAGCACTTCTTCCATGAAAGAAGTGCTGTTTTTTTGATTTAGAGCAAAATTACTTGTGCCAGAGTCTTATCTGGTGAGTACATAACCAGAAATGTATTGAAACGAATCCATTATGAAGCCTCTACATATAAAACAGCAAGTATCCTGCAGTCTTTCTCCCCTCAGGTTGGGTGAGACTAGAACTGGAGATCATAAGAATGAAAGGAGATATACTTAGGGGGAATCTAAAGGGGAACTTCTTCGCTCAGAGGGTGGTGTGAATATGCAACAAGCTGCCAGCAGAACTGGTAGATGTCGATTCAATTATAATATTTATGATAAGTTTGAAAAATTTCATGAATAAGATGGATAGGGAGGGCTATGGTTGGAGTGCAGATAGATGGGTCTAGGTAGAAGACCCGGTCGAGACAGACTGGATGGGCTGAAGAGCCCATTTCTATGTTCCAGGACTCTAACCTGATTTTGCCTGAACACAGCATGCAGTATTGAACATACAATGACAATCTGGTTGGGCTCTTCCAATTTATTCAGCCTATCCTGCTTAACCGTGAAGCACTATGTATCACAATATACGAGGGGCGATTGATAAGTTCATGGCCTAAGGTAGAAGCAGTCAATTTTAGAAAACCTAGCACATTTATTTTTCAACATAGTCCCCTCCTACATGTACACACTTAGTCCAGCAGTCGTGGAGCATACGGATCCCTTCTTTGTTGAAGTAGTCCACAGCAGGGGTGATTGATAAGTTTGTGGCCTAAAGTAGAAGGAGATGAGTTATTAAATTCAAACTTTCTGCACGATCACTCAAAGAGTTGAACTGCACATGCATGTAACGAGAGCATCGTGGACCTCCAGGTGGTCCACAGCAGGGGTGATTGATAAGTTCGTGACCTACATTAGAAGGAGGTGAGTTATACAGCTCTCATTACATGCATGTGCAGTTCAACTCTTTGAGTGATCATGCAGAAAGTTTTAAATTAATAACTCATCTCCTTCTACTTTAGGCCACAAACTTATCAATCACCCCTGCTGTGGACCACCTCTGGAGGTCCAAGACACCGACTTCTACAACGAAGGGATCCATATGCTCCACGACCGCGGGACTAAGTGTGTAAATGTAGGAAAAATAAATGTGCTAGGTTTTCTAAAATTGACTCCTTCTACCTTAGGCCACGAACTTATCAATTACCCCTCGTATATCTGATTGAAAGCCGGATAAACGTTTCAGATGAGTTTGGGCAAAAATACCGGGGTAATCCTTTACCTAGCCTACAAATTTCTGTGGTAACAGCACTTTATAAAGATGATGTCCATTGCAACAAAAGATGGGTATCCCTCTTGCTTGAAGGAATTCAAGAAATATTACTCTGGGTGCATATACAGGCTAGGAAAAAAAAACTCTTATGGATATTTATAAAATGTCCAATTGTTATTACCAACCTGCCAAATTTATTTAATAGGAATCATGTGAGAAACCTCCATCTGACTGAAAATAAATGCAGATGCTAGGAATCTGAAATAAAGACAGTACAGAAGATACTGAAAACACTCTGTAGGTCATGTAGCATTGATGAAAAGAGAAACAGAGTTAAGGTTCATTGTAAGCATACTGAGGTATTAGGTCCAATTCTGATGAATGATCTTCAACCTGAAAAATCGACTCGTTTTCTTTTTTCACGATGCCCTTCTTGAATTTTTCCAGCATTTTCCGTCTGTATTTCAAACTTCTAAGATCCCTGCTAAGTCAATTTTTATTAATTTAGTCTTTTTTTAAAAACTGCTTGCCATTTGCTTAACCACCATGAAAATTAATAATCATAATCCAGCATAATTCTTGTTAAATATAAAGTACCAACTTACTCTAGACCTAATCCTGAATTGCTCAAACAAATGCAGAGATCGTCTATACCGTATGGTTGCAGCGCCGACCACCATATTGGCTTTTAACTTCCTTGTTGCATGTAATAGACCATTGCGGATATAAAGGGACAACCTGGAAAACACACAAAATAACATTACAGTGCCCAGAATATACTGAAAATACACCCACCCACATCTTTATTTATATACATGCTAAGTTATGGGCTAGATATTATTCCCAAAAATGGGAAATACTATGATTCAAACAATGTTTATTTCTAAAGGAATGTCCTAATTAATCCTGACATCTTAAGTACAACCTAAGTAGACTAGATGGATAAAATGGACATCTTAAGTAGACTAGATGGATAAAATGGGACAAAGACAATTGGAGAGTAAGCAACTATCATGAGCAGAAACGATTTTGTGCAAGTAGCTTTGGTTTAATCTCAAAATGGGAAAAGAACAGCAAATGTATTAGTTTGTGCACTAGTAGATAAATACTTCAAAGAACAAAGAATTGAGGGTTATGGGGAGCTGGCATAGGAGTTCAGGCCAATTAAGATCAACTGTGATCATACTGAATGACAGGTCAGGTTTGAGGGGCCTGGTAGATACTCCTGCTTGTCTTGTGTTCTGGTACTCTAATTATAACAGCTGACAAAATAAATTAGACGCCAAATGTGCACACTAGAAAACAGGGATAAACTGTCAACAAGAGATTAGGTCAAACTTGATTCAGTTTGAGTAATTTAGACATCACATTCCTTTCCAACTGTGATTTTTGCCATTAGAAATTATGCAAATGATTAAGCAAGATCCAATCCACTAAATCTCCAACTATTTCTCTTATTTTCAACTTCACTTCAATGGATGTCAGAATCAAAACATTTTGAAGCACTACAGTTTCCTTACTGAAGTTGGATGCCAATAAGGCCAGCTATCAGAAACTCAGATCGTGAAAAGTTCTAGAGACATAGACAAATGCAGCTGCAGGAAGTGTCTCCAGCTGCAGCAGTTAAACACTGATTCAGAAATGTAACAGTAGCTGGAATCACTTTGGTGCATCAGCTATGCTGGAGACACTTCTGCACTTGCAGTGATCTCAATCATTGGAAGAGTCCATAACCACAACCTCCCAAAATGCACAGGATGCATATTCATGTATTTCATATGTATCTAGGCATTATAGGGGTAATGAAGGCAAGAGGCCTCAGACAAAAGACTAGCCATATTCTTACTGAATGGTGATGTAGCATATTTAGAGATGTGGCCACCCAAGAATGTGCAAGCAGGAATGGTTTATTGTCAGGCAGACTACCTGATGGCAGATTGCCCCCAAAGTCCATGTCACTCACAAACAGAGTTTCCCTTTGGATATTGATGTGCTTGATGGTTCTTCAGGAAGTTCAGCCAAAGAAAGGAACAAGGCTTAGCTGCATGAGAGTGGAGTTAGAGACCAATAGTGATATGGGAACCAATAGTGGAGAATTAAATAGGTGCTTCAGTGGTTGATGTAAATCTTGGACAGTATGTTTCTTATAACAGCAATGGAAAAATGCTGTAAACCCTCAGCACTGTCTGGCAGCAACTGTGGAAGGAGAAACAATTAGCATTTTCATTGAAGTGCATTTGTCTTCAGCTATGCTTCCCCTATGCCAGGAACCCGGAGGGAGAGAGTGAAAAGAAGATAGGGGTTTAGATAAAGGAATACTTTGGAAGGCAAAGACTAAAGGGAAATGCAATATTGCAGGACAGTGATGGAACTAACCAGAATGTATCAGGAAGAGTTAGAGCATTAGACCCATTAGAGGTGTGTTTGCAGGATGAATGAAGCTGGGAAAAGAGTATAAAACTCAATAGGGACACATCAGAACCAGTACATTTTGGCCCAATTAAGCAGCAGACCCAGTTAGCCGAAGTTTTGTGGAAGTAGCTAAACAGGTAAAAAAAAATAGCTACATAGCAAAAAGGACAAACTACCATTTAATTAAGTGACAAATTATGTATTTAAATGAAATACCAGAACAAATTAAAGCCTACCACCACTACTACAGTACTATAAACCCAATTATTAATTCCAAATAGTTATCATTAGAGAAATTCATCCGATGTACGTTGCCGTGTTTTTATGATTAACTGTAAATGAATAATATCAGTGCGGACACCTGTTGCTGATAATGGATAATCTTTACTTTCACTGTAGCATTCAAGATGATTGTTGATACCTTCAACTTCTTCGTAGTTCCTAACTTGAAGTACTGAAATTGTTTCATTTTCACGCCTGGCTATTTCTGGCATCTCCAAACCAGAATGCTTGAAACTGCTGCGAGCAAAACAGTTCTGAATTGTATTACTGCTTATTTCTTGCCAACTATCAATGACAAACTGTAGTGCTTTTTGAATCAGCATCCACTGGCCCAAATGGATAACATAACACAGTTGACGCTATTTAAAAACTGCTTGCTTCAAGCATGATGTAGTGTCCCAAAGGTCGCACAGTGCACGTAACTGATGCTAGTTAGAAACTATTCAGCAACAGTTTCTGTCCCAATTAAGCAGCATAGTGTCCCAAATAAACAAAGGACGCCTCAGCTATTTTCTTGATTAGTTTTTGTTCGTTGAGTTCTCCCATATTTACATTAAAGGATGCCTCTACTAACCAAAATCTACTGTATTTGATATTTTGGAGAAATAGGTAAAAGTAAAGGAAGTAAAGTACCAGGATAAAAAAGATCGTTGAGGAATGAAGTTGCTCAATCTCAGGACATAAAATTACTTTAGGTGGAGATGAGAAATGAGAGGGGCAAGATCCATTGTGTGTAGGAAAATAGCGCAAATCAAAAAATAGTGGGAACTTTTACAGTTGTCATGGCAACTGTAATCATGAACAATTTTAATCTTCATACAGATTGGACGAATCTATTTGGCAAAACTAGCCTTGAGGATATGTCCTTGGAATAATTGCTTAGTGAAAATACAATGAGGAACCAAACAGCAGACTATGTTAGATTTAGCATGATGCAATGAAACAGGATTAGTTGGTAGTCTCACATTAAAGGACCTCCCCCCCACCCAAGAAAGAGCGATCATAGCATAGCGGAATTTCAAATTCAGTGCGAGGCTGAGAAACTCGGGTTTGAAACTTCATGTCCTAAACTTCGATTATGCAGGTATACATGAGCATAGAAAGAGAATGGCTAACAAATTGAAAACAGTCAAGATAAATGGGTCATTTTCAATCTGCAATCAGTAACTAGTACCACCAGTGTCTCTGTATTTTAAGTAAAGACAGTTCCATTGGAGACAGTGCAGAGATTAACCATACTGATTCCTAGAATGAAGGGTTTAGACTATGAAGAAAATTTAAGCACATTGGAAATATACTCATTGGACTTCAGAAGGCATGATCATACTGAAATACAAGATGCTGAGAGGATTAAAGGTGGATGCTGGATAATATTTCCCTAGTAGGTGTACCTAGAGTTAGGGAGCAGAGTTTCAGAATAAAGAGTCATCTATTTTAGTTGAAAATTAAGAATTACATCTACTTCATTGGGAGTTTGAGATGACTTGGTATGACACCAAAAGCTTGCAAATTTCTATAGATGTACAGTAAAGAACACTCTGACTGGCTATACCACAGGCTGGTAGGGAGCCTCTAATGCGCAGGAGCTGCAGAGCTTTGTCGACTCATCCAATTCCATTGCTGGCATAACCCTCCCCACCACTGAGGATATCTTCATAATGTAATGCCTCAGAAAGGCAACATCCATCATTAAAGACCCTCACCATCCGGGACATGACCTCTTCTCTAGATGAAACAGTATATTTCATGACATAGGTCAGTGATAATAATACTGGTTCGGAGAATATTTGGAATATTCTGTTCCAGAGAAAAAGTAGAAAAATTGTGTTGCATTGAGACCAGGACCCTACTGAAAGACAAAAAAGCTCCCGGCCAATTGGAAAAAAAATACAAATTTCAGCCTTAAATATGCATAATGACTAATCCTTCATAGCTCCATCTGGTAATAAATTTGAAAGATTCACTGTCTTTTGTACAAAGAAATTTCTTCTCGTCTGTCTTGAATAGCTGATCTCGTATTTTGAGACTGAACCTTGGATCTAAATATCCCAGCCAGGGGAAAAACAACTCACCTATCCCGTTAACCACATCAGGAATTTTGTACATTTTGATGAAATCACCCTTATTCTTCAAAGTTCATGATACTTACTATCTTCTTGTATATCAAACCTAGGAATCAATATAGTGTACCTTGCCTGCATCCCTGCTACTGCAAGTATCTTCCTTAAGTATAGACTAGATCTGCACACAATATTTGAAATGCAATCCTGTCTGGATAATTGCAACAAGATCTTTTAACATAAAGGCAAACATACCCTTTGCATTCCTAATTGATTACTGAAACCACACATTCATATTGTGATTTATGTGCAACGATTCTCGCCCCACTGAATACCAATGTCTTTCAATCTTTTACCATACAAAATAAAATCCACCTAACCATTTTTCCCCAAAGTGGATGACCTTACTTTTAAACATTATATTCCATTTGTTATGTCCTTGCCCATTTTTGTGGTCTGGCTACATTTCCCAACATCAGTCAGCATCATCCTCAAGTCCACACCATGACCTCACTTTGCATAATCAACAAATGTATATATGGTTGTTCGTCCATCATTGACGTCGATGAAAACCTCGACACCATTATGATGATGTTGAGACTAGCGCGTGATTTGGATTTAAGTGAGGGAGAGTTGCGCAAAATGTATGCATACTATATTATACTCAGTTAATTCATCTAAATCATTTTAGCCCTAATTATGAATAACACCAATCCCTACTAAATCTAAACCTGAAAGTCACCTATTTGTTCTTACTGTTTTCTTAATGTTAACCAATCCTCAATACACCAGTATATACCCCCATTTGTTTGTATCTTAATTTTCTTGAATATCTTCTGGTGTAGTACCCTATCAAAGGCTTCCTTGAAAATGAAAAACACTACATCAATTGGATCGTCTTGTCTATTGTGCCAGATTGAACTAAAATCCCTTCCGATCTTTGCATAAAATTATTTCATATTTGTAACTGTTCCTAACGACCTGTAAAATCAGGTCATCAATTAACCTATCATCACAGAGTACCAGATCTAAAGTAGCCTGTTCCATCATTGATACTTCAATATACTTACTTGGAAATGATACCTAATGCATTCAATAAATTTAATGATCAATTCTCATCTATGTACAGTGGAATTCCCTATGACTATTGCCTTACCCATGTTATATACACCCATAATTTTCTGATTTATACCAACCCTCCGTTATCTTCACAATTCCCTCCTATGTTTTCTGACTATTGCTGTTTCTTGGTTCTTCCCAAACTACTGTACTTCTTGTTACTTTGAACTAAGATCCTTCCAATGTACTGGTTTTGTTGCAGAGCTTAAAATCAGGATGATCCTTCTTTTCTTTCTATCTTGCCTCAAGTTTCTGAAGCTACCTTGGCATTTTTAACTCTTGACTTTAAGAACTAAAGTCAACTAAACCTTTATCTATTTAGTCCCATTGGTGCCATTAATTCACCGATCCTTTCACAAATGCAGCATGCATTAAGAGCATTCATTTCAGTCTTTGAATCATATTCCCTGTTCTGACACTAAGTGGAGGTTTTCCCTTACATTAATCTTTCTCTTTCCCTAACAAATTATCTATTTTGCTACCCAACATTCAAAATTCAAAGTAAATTTATTATCAAAGTACATATATGTCACCATATACAACCCCAAGATTCATTTTCTTCCAGACATATTCAGTAGATCCAAGAAAAATAACCAAATATGTGAAAGACCACACCTAACAGGACGGATAAACGACCAATGTGCAAAAAACAAACTCTGCAAATTCAAAAGATAACAAAACTAATAAGCAAATAAATAAGCAAAAAATATTGAGAACATGAGATGACGAATCCTTGAAAGTCAGTCCTTGGGTTGTGGGAACAGTTCAGTGATGGGGCAAATAAAGTTATCCCCACTGGTTCAACAGTCTGATGTTTGAAGGGCAATAACTGTTCACGAACCTGGTGGTGAGAGCCCTCAGGCTCCTTCCTGATCGCAGCAGTTAGAATAGAGTATGGCCTGAATGGTGGAGGTCCTTGATGATGGATGCCGCATTCCTGTGACAGCGCTCCGTGTAGGTGTGCTCAGTGGTGGGGGAGGGCTTTACCAATAATGGACTGGGCTGTATCCACTACTTTTTCTAGGAGTTTCTGTTCGAGGGCATTGGCCATAATGCAACCAGTCAATATACTCTCCATCACACAACTATAAAAGTTTGTCAAAGTTCACTTTGCCCTTTTAAGTTCCTAAATTTCTCACCAGAACTCACATTACCATTTAATTGAAAGCCTCATCTCCATCTGCAGTCCAGTTATCTCATCTGCTGAAACATAGTACACAGCCCAATTCAAGCAAAGCTTATCCTAATGGAATAACTCCCATTTTCCCTAGTACTTATTCCTCCCATACTAATTTTTAATAACCCACACAGTTCATTGATTTCATTGACACTATGCCAATTTACACAAGGCTCCAGTAGTAATCCAGAGATTATCATTGCTTTATTTTGAACCGAAGAGACTCATTGTCCTTCAATCTTCATCAATGGAATCCCTTCACTTTGCATTTACTGCTTTCAACTCAATTCCTCATGCAAACTCTTCCATAAAATTCGAACCCACCTCCGTTTGCCTTGCACCTTAAGATTTCCACCAATACAGCTATTGTGGATCACTTCTTAAAATTTTGAACAATGCATGTGATCAGTGAATGATCTTTAACTTCCAACTCCTTGAATTGTGAATTGCTGAGGGAAAAGAAGCAGTTGGAAAAAATAATTAGTGGTCATGCACACAGTAGCACTCCATTAGGAGCTATGAACTATGGTTGTTACAAAATCAACTGAAATACCATTTCAAGGCTGGAAGATTCTGGTCACTTTATTCTTTACTGAAGGGAATCACGAACTCCTGCCTCGGCAAGGACCTAGACCCATTGCAATTTGCCCATTGTCACAATAGGTCAATGCCAGACAAAATCTCAATGGCTCTCCACAAGGCTTTAGACCACCTGGACAACACAAACACCTATGTTAGGATGCTGTTCATTAACTATAGCTCAGCATTTAATACCATCATTCCTACAATCCTGATTAAGAAGTTGCAGAACCTGGGCCTCCGTACCTCCCTTTGCTTTGGATCCTCGACTTCCTAAGCGGAAGACCACAATCTGTGCAGATTGGTGATAACATATCCTTCTCTCTGATGATCAACACTGGCACATCTCAGGGGTGTGTGCTTAGCCCACTGCTCTACTCTCTATATACACATAACTGTGTGGCTAGGCATAGCTCAAATATCATCTATAAATTTGCTGACGATACAACCATTGTCGGTAGAATCTCAGGTGGTGACGAGAGGACGTACAGGAGTGAGATATGCCAACTAGTGGAGTGGTGCTGCAGCAACAACCTGGCGCTCAATGTCAGTAAGACAAAAGAGCTGGTTGTGGACTTCAGGAAGGGTAATATGAAGGAACACATACCAATCCTCATAGAGGGATCAGAAGTGGAGAGAGTGAGCAGCTTCAAGTTCCTGGGTGTCAAGATCTCTGAGGATCTAACCTGGTCCCAACATATCAATGTAGATATAAAGAAGGCAAGACATACTTTATTAGGAGTCTGAAGAGATTTGGCATGTCAATAAATACACCCAAAAACTTCTAGAGTTATACCACGGAGAGCATTCTGACAGGCTGCATCACTATCTGGTATGGAGGGGCTACTGCACAGGACCAAAAGAAGCTGCCGAAGGTTGTAAATCTAGTCAGCTCCATCTTGGGTACTAAGGACATCTTCAGGGAGCAGGTGTCTCAGAAGGCAGCATCCATTATTAAGGACCTTCCGTAGCCAGGGCATGTCCTTTTCTCACTGTTAGCATTAGGTAGGAGGTACAGAAGCCTGAAGGCACACACTCAGCGATTCAGGAACAGCTTCTTCCCCTTAAATGGACATTGTATCTTTAGACACTACCTCACTTTTTAAAAAATTTACAGTATTTCTGTTTTTGCACATTTTTTTAATCTATTCAATATACGTAATTGATTTGTTTATTTATTATTATGTTTTCTTTTCTCCGCTAGATTACGTATTGCATTGAACTGCTGCTGTTAACAAATTTCACGTCACATGCTGGTGATAATAAACCTGATTCTGAAACCTCGATGGGCTTTGCAAGGTATAAATTTTCCCTAAAGAAGGCGAAATGATTATCAGCCCTGTTCGGGATATCATATTGTTCAGATTCTCTAAATGCAATGTGTAGAATAGTTTCTTATAAAGTCATACAGCATGGAAATAGGCCCTAAAGCATACCACATCCATGCTGACCACCAACCAGCCATCTATACCAACTCCGTTTACCAGAAAAGGTCTGTCACTTTCTTTACCTTCACGTGCTTGTTTAGATGCCTAACTGTGGTGGAGTCAGTACATTTCAATCACCCTCTGGATGAAAAAAAAAATCCTCAGATGCCCTTTAAACCTCATATCCCTCACCTTAAACCTAGGCCTTTATCTTTAATACCTCTGCTGATGTGAAATATTTGCAATGTCTAATCTACCCATAATTTTTTTTTAAATATACCTCAATCAACTCCCACTTACCTTCTTCTGACAACCCAGCCTGTCAAGTCTCTGATCAGTGAGATGTTCCTGCCCAGACAAAATCTGTGGTGAATCTCCTCTGCACTTTCTGCAATGTAATACACCCTCCATTTAGTGTGGTGACTAGAATTGCACAAAATACTCCAGTTGCCGCATAACCAATATTTTATAAAGTTGCATCACAGCCTCCGTGCTTTCATATTATATACCCTAGTGACAAGTATTCCATATGCATTCTTCACCATCTTAACTACTTGTGCTATCAGCCTCAATGTTCCTTGGATTTGTACACTAAAATCCCTGTTATACTTCCTAGGTCCCTCCCATTCACTGTGTACACCCAACCCTTATTAGACCTCCCAAAATCATGTCATACTTCATCACTTAAAGGCCGAGTGCACTCCATACACCAATGATGTTACTGTAGCCAAACATCCCCAACAATCAACATCTATGTATCACCACTGAGCAGAAATCAAGCATGCCAGCTGTTCATTTATTGGTGACTACAAGAGCAGTTTACAGTTTGGATATCCCACAGTGAACAAAGTTGGTTACTGATACCCAGTGCGTTTCCATCATTAATAGGGCATAAGTTTTGAGCTCTCTAAAATACTTCTACTTTGCAAAGTAAGTGACTGTCAAACAATACTCAAAATGCTTTGACACCTTCCAGGATAAAGCAGCCTATTCAACTGGACTCCATCCACTGCTCCACCATTGCAACATGGCTACAACGTGTGGCATCTACAAAAAGGAACCATTGTTAATCATTTCAGCTACGCTACACCGACTTCACTTCCCCAAACCCACAACCACTACCACCAAAATGGACAAGGGCACCTGGCTGCTGGGGACACCACAATCTACATATTCCACTTTAAGAAGCACATCTTCATGATTTGGAAACACATCATTAATCCTTCCTAATCACTTGGTCTAGATCCTGGAACTCTCAACTACACCCATTCCACACAATTCAAGGTGGTGGGTCAATCAAGTCACCATCACCTTCGAGGGCATTTAGGGATGGCTTGTGAGTGCTGGCCTTGTCAGCAATACCCAGTTCTCTGAAATGAACCACTGTAACATAATTCCAGTTGCAGCAGGCAGCTCTAAACTAAGGAATCCAAGAACAGTTGTACTTTATTAATCATAAAGAGTTCAGGTGAAACCAACTGTTGTCAGTGATAAAACACTTTTGTCCCAAGTGAAACAATTTTTATTTGGTACTACTTCATACTGTTAACATTGCACCAGTAGGTGCAAGGGATTTTGGCACCACTAAACAATGCTGTGGTGTACAGCTGCAGAGGTGGAGAAACTGTAGCTGCTTCCTTGTGGCATCATAGCATAGATGTTTGTAAATCTTTTTTACACTGTCTTTGTATGATTTTTTTTGACAGATCATGATCAAATACTATTTAGAAATTTATGGTTTTGGTTTATTGAGATTCTCCCTCTCGAGTCCCATCTTTTCTAACTGTCTTTTTAAACCATCTTTAATTGACTTATCTTTTAAAGAATGGGAGAGATTGGGTATTAAACGATTTCAGGATTTGTTTGATGGAGGGAATCTATCTTCATCTGTGCAACTTTCAACGGAACTTAACCTTTCCAATACCCACTTTTTTCCAATACTTACAGATTAGAGGTTTTTTAAGATCTCAATTACATATATTTCCTACAAGTCCAGGTAAGAATATAATAGATACAATTTTTAATCTGAAACCCTTTGACAATGGTTCAATATCTTATATTTATGGTCTGCTGTTGGGACTGAAAAAGGCCTCTTATATAAAATTAAAGGAAACCGGGAAAAGGATTTACACATTTTCATATCTGAAGAGAGCTGGAAGATTATTTTAAAATTGATTAATTCTTCATCATTGTGCTCATCATTCTTTATTACAATTCAAAGTGGTACATAGAGTTCATATGTCTAAAGACAAGCTCTCTTGTTTCTACGCAGATATTTCCTCTTACTGTGATAGATGTACTAATGGAGTGGCCACACTAATTCATATGTTTTGAACATGTCCAAGCCTTGAAAAGTTTTGGAAAGATGTATTTCAAACTTCTTCTGTACTTCTCAATGTCAATTTTAAGCCCAATCCTTTGACTGCATGTTTGGTATTGTTGAGGATACTGCAACAAAACTGAAGCCACCTAATTTGCGGGTATTGGCCTTTATGTCTCTTATGGCCAGGTCAAGTGTAAGGAGGCCGCCCCGCCCACTCATGTTCAATGGCTATCTGACGTTATGTTGTGCCTTGATCTAGAGAAGGTTTGTTTTACGATTTCTGATTCTAAACGTGGTTTTTTAATGTTATGGGGACCCTTTCTGAGTTATTTTCATAATCTTTGAACTGTTATTAAAGTACGGATCTGAGCCATTATTATTATAATTTTATATGGTAGGTATTTCTTTTGTTTTCTTTTTTTTTTTACCAACCAGCTCATTTTGGTGGGGGGGGGGGTAGATTCTTTTCTAATAAAATACAATTATTTTATTTTATTTCATTTCATAATTCAATCTTTTTTTCCTACATGATTGATTTGGAATATTGTGATCATATTACTGTGATTTAAATGTAATGTAATTCGTATTACTTAATTGTATCCTTACGAATTTTGTATTTGTATTTATGCAATGTATATAATATTAATAAAAATATTGAAAGAGAAATTTATGGATAATGCAGAAATAAATTCTACACGTTCCCCACATTCATTATAATTCTACTGATCACTGCTATTTCTTATAAAACTAAACCTCAGAGCCCTGAATTACACATTTCTTTACAAACTTTTTTTTTGCCTCAATTTGCTTTGCTCTCATCCCCTTATTTTACTGTGGGAAATGAACACCACCTTTGGCCTTAGCAACAAAACCGGTATTTGTTTTTCCTTTCTCCCCATGGGAAGCTTTTATCTTTTGGCCGCACATCGCAACTGGAGATGAGAATTTATCATGTGGGGAACTACAGACGTAAAATGGAACTCTTCCAACACCGTGCACCATAACATATTTAGGAAATGAAAATATACTTCCTCAAAACACTACAGTTTAAAATTTCACAAGTCAAACAAACTAGGGAACATGATAATCTTTCCCACCTCAAGGCAGATATTGCACATGGAAGAAATACTCTGAACAAAGGATTGAAAACATCAAACAAACCCTTAGATACTTCTTCCAGCTATCAACCTGCAAAAAAACTACACAATTTAAGCAAACATCAGGAATTCTGCAGATGCTGGAAATTCAAGCAACACACATAAAAGTTGCTGGTGAACGCAGCAGGCCAGGCAGCATCTCTAGGAAGAGGTGCAGTCGATGTTTCAGGCCGAGACCCTTCGTCAGGACTAACTGAAGGAAGAGTGAGTAAGGGATTTGAAAGTTGGAGGGGGAGGGGGAGATCCAAAACTGCTCCCCCCACCCCCCACCAGAACATGGCACAATTTGCTGGAACTTCAAGTGGACTGTGCATGTGACACTTAATTGCAATGTATAATCTCCAATAATAAATAATAAAACCTGATTAATTTACAGATTACTGAGCCAGCTATTTTATATTCAAAGTATTCAAGGAAGTATGTACCTAATATTTTAACTTAATCTCAGTTATCCTCTTCAGCCCAAGAAAACTATGGAATGACTGAAGCATTCTCCTATTGACATCAGGCGAACTCACTGATTTGTCACCAGGTGGTAAAACTTAAAAGAAAAACAATTAAAACACCCATTGCAAAACTCTTACTTAAGACGCACAAAGTAGCAAAAAATGGTTCTCTTTTAGGGTTGGACCAACAAATAAAAGGCACCATTCTTCCAAACACTTTTAATTTGAGCATTTAGAGTTGCATACATATTTAGTCACAGCATACCCTATTTCTTTTGTAATAAAAATTTTTAATAAAATCAGTCTTTAAGGAATAGCTGCTATTTCGTAAAACTTAGTGAAAAGCAACTTTTACTGTAAGAAACCCCTCTCCCACCCCCAAGATGAAGAATGCCAGCCTGAATGATTTATCCCTTATGTGACAAAACCCAAACTATTCTGAGATTGTTTCAAGAAATGGGTATTAATATTTTGCTGACAGGCAGCAAACAGGTTTTGTTATTATACAAGGAATACTTCCCAAATATACACTTCACAAATATTAAAACATATTTTTTCCGATACAGAATTCTGTATCTACCCTCCAGCATGGAAGAGCATTGATCAAGATGAAGTGTTCCAAATTATACTCCACAGAAAGGAAAGAAGATCACTTCTGTAATATCTTCCTTATCCTGTGCTATTTTATGAGCAGTTTTAAGACAAATGTTGATAACTGCCCTAATTTTTTTATGGCTAACAAGAAGCTATACAATACGCAATGCATTTCTTTTTTGGGAGGTAGACATTACTGGCAAGAACTGCATTTAATACCCATCACCAAATGCTCTGGAACAGATAGTGCTCAGCAATCTACATGAATCGCTCAAGATTTTCCTATAGTGACATTGGGCAAGGATTTCACAGATTTAAACCCAGTGATGAAGCAACAATAATACATTTCCAAGTCTGGATGACCTGAGATTTATTTGGTAGAATATGCGCCAGAGCTGGAAAACGGTACTCTTCTGATCCCCAAGTGGTTAAGCAAAAAAAAATCTTGAAAATAAAAATTACAGTATTACAAAATTACAAATATTGCAGAATCTGCTGGAAGGCCAAATTACAATTCAAAAAGGAACTGAGATTCTGCCATCCACAATTAAGAAGAAATACGGCACAAATAGATTTTGCACTGATTGATAGGTAGGTCTCTTTGCTAAATTAGCAGTAGGCCCCCAGATGCCTGGGTAAAATTTCTGCCGCTGTGGAACTTGGGATTTTTCCCTTATTTGCAAAGTCCCGGGCTTTGCAAGCATAGTTTCTCTGACTGACTTTCCTACTTGCTGAACTGCTACATTAACAGATTAGCAGATTAAGAGGACATACTGGGGATTGCTTCTGTACTTTTATTTCCTATAACCTGATTAAAAAATTAAAAGTCATCTGCTTGCCCTGTTTCATTCTTTGAGCTTCTGATCTAATTTTCCAAAAGTGAAACCTTGAATACAAAAAAATCTGTCCACTTTTGATTTTGATTGTCCCTCCATTCCCTGCCCATTCATGTTATTTTCAATGCCAATCAGTGAAATCAGTAACATTACAAAATATCTAAATATGTTGGAAGCTTAACATTGAACTTGAAATCTTATGAAAATTAGACGAAGACTTGACAGAAAACTAAGTATGTAGACTGATTAAAATTATATGGGGTGGAGCAGATTCAATCTCGGCTGACGAGGGGCAGCGCAAGCGGGTTTGTCTTAAGTAGTAAGTGAGAAATGCAATTGAAGAACAGGAATTGTTCTCCAAAACTGTTAAGCTGGGAAAAATGAACTTATTTATAAAAAATGCAGAATTTACCTGAAGGGCAAATTACAGTTCACAAGGAAACAGCAAACTGATAAACATTGTCATCTAAATCTAATTGGCTACATTGAAGCCTAGTAACATAAACCTGTGTATCATGATAAAAGCCACAGATGTGCCATAGGTCGCCAAAGGAACTAAGAACATGAAGAACTGACCATGCGAATGACCAGGTGAACAAGGATAAAGAGTAGGAGATAGAAATCAGAACTGTAGGCACAAGTCAGAGAAGTAAAGCACAGAAGCAGGCCCTTTGGCCCATCTAGTCTATGCCAAAACCATTTAGACTGCCTACTGCCACTGACTTGTACTGGGATGACAGCCTTCCATACCCCTACTATCCATGTATGTATCTAAACTTCTCTTAAATATCGAAATTGAGCTCGTATGCACTACTTGTGCTGGCAGCTCATTCCACACACTGAATGAAGTTTCCCCTCATGTTCCCCTTTAAACTTGTTACCTTTCACCCTTAACTCATGACCTCTGGTTGTAGTCACATCCAACCTCAGAGGAAAAAGCCTGCATTTACCCTATCTATACCCTCATAATTTTGTATACCTCTATCAAATTTCCCCTCAGTCTCCTACATTCTGAAGAATACAGTTCTAACCTATTCAATCTTCCCTTATAACTCAGGTCCTCCAGACCTGCATTATCTTTGTAAAATTTCTCTGCACTCTTTCAACCTTGTTTACATCTTTCCTATAGGTAGGTGACCAAAACTGCTCACAGTACTCCAAATTAGGTCTCATCAGTGTCTTATTATGTTGAAGTTGTATATCTCATCTCCTGTACTCAATACATTAACTTACGAAGGCCAATGTGCCAAAAGCTTTCTTTATGACCCCATCTACTGCGATGTCATTTTCAATGACTATGGACTATGGATCTCATTGTTCTACCGTTCACCGTGTAAGACCTATTCTGGTTGGTCCTACTGAAGTGCAAAACTTCACACTTGTCTGCATTAAGTTCCATCTGCTATTTTTCAGCCTATTTTTCCAGCTGATCCAGATCCTTCTGAAAGCCACAATGGCCTTCCTCACTGTCCACTACATCCCAGTCTTGACGTCATCACCTGGCATTTTGCTCGAGACAAATACTTCTGGAGTGCAGTTTTTCATTACAGAAGTTAAAATGTCGACTCGTAACTTTTGCTGTATCCAGTGCTCTCAGCCGTTTCTTGACATCACAGGAAGCAGACTGAAAAGGTGGGAGGATTGGCTTATGACTGTGGGGATCTCAGGAGAAAATCAAGGTGGGTATTTGAATTACCAGTAATTTCAACAATTAATTAAACTTCTTCTGCAGTTTTCTCCAAAGTATTTGTTTCTAGAAATAAAAAAATTAATCAGATAGAATGATTTATTACTTAGGTGACAAAACCCAAACTATTCTAAGATTGTTTCAACAAAATAAGATCTTGTTGACAGGCAGCAAACAGGTTTTATTATACAAAGAATATTTCCTACACTTCACAAATATTTAAAGTTTTTTTTTCAATACAAAATTCTGTATCCATCCTCCAGCATGGAAGGGCATGGATCCAACAATCAAAGGATTTTCCAGGATAATTTTCCTCATCTAAAAAGCAGATGAGATTTGCATCGTTTGGAACTATTGAAATTTTCTGTGCCCATTTCTGATGCAAACCTAATTAATATAGTATGAAGAATAATTACCTGGCAAAATCACACTCCCGCAAATATCGTGCATTATTCATGTGGCCCAGGAAGTCGATGTCTTGGAAAAGCACAATGCCTAGAATGCAGATAGTAGAATAAATATGTCTTTAGGAAATCATCTAATTAAATTGTTTGAATAGCTATTTAAAAGCCTCCAATAAAAAAATAGAAGTATGAAAATTACACTTTAAGTAACTTAAAACTACTTAATAAACATCTAATTAATCCCTTTTGATATGATCTTTTGTGATACCCTTTCAGTCTCACCTTACCATAGATATTTTTGTTCTACATCGCTACCTCATTTTCTCTGCAACTGAAAATTTGTCTTCTCTCTTTCCCAATTGTGACACGTTTCTTTTTCTCCATGATGCTGCCTGACCTGCCAAGTGCTTTCAACATTTTGTTTTTATTTTAGATTTCCATTATCTGCAGATTTTTTATCTTGATGTTAAGTCTTGGTTTATTCTGTAGATCATACACATTTCAAATTTAACAAGCTAAGCTAAGTGATTGACTCCTGCAGTCTAACAGGAAGATATTAACACCGGGTGTATTTAGAAAATCCTGAATGACCTTCTGTTTCACAAGCTGATTATAGTTCTCGCATTTTGTAGAAGACAATTACAATCCCAGACATGTTATCTCCATAGTCAAGTTACCAGCACAATACAAGAATCCACTTGGAGAACTCAACCTTATTCTTTGCATAAAATGGTGCTTGTTCCAGACATTGCTAAATTTAAAATTGCTATATATTTTGCATTATGGAACCATGTCATAATGCTTATATAATAGATAAAACTAACATGCAAGTTATCTGAAAAAATCTATACCCTGTCAGATTGCTTTCAGCATCACTGCCAATTTTAAAGTTTCCCTTTAAAATAACAAATTTCCTTAGGAGCACAATTATGTAAATAGGTTGAATAACATTTATCATTTACAGGATTGTATCTATATCTTTCACTTGCCACAATAGCTTACCAGTTAGTGCAATACTATTACAGCTCAGAACATCAGAATTCAGAGTTCAATCCCAGCATCCTCTATACGTCCTCCCCGTGGGAATCATAGGTTTTCTCCAGGTGTTCCGGCTTCCTCCCACAGTCCAAAGACATACCGGGTAGGTTAATTAGTCATTGTAAATTGTCCCGTGATTAGGTTAGAGTTAAATTGGGGTTGTTGGGGGTTACTGGGCGGTACAGCTCAGAGGGAGGGGGGGGAGGAACGGATTAGTTATCATGTCTTTAGAGAATTACTAAAAGCAAAAATAAAATATCAGAACTGTTAGTGAAAGCCAGGATAGCCTTCGACTATTGATTAAACGCTGAAAGTCTCAGATAGGTAATAAATCAGCAAAGCAAGGTACAATGAGATCAGACTTCCAGAGGCAAACCTCAAATTATTTATACAATGGGAACAAAAGAGGGACCAACATTGATTCTGGGGTGCACCTAATTATTTATACCTAATTACCTTAAATATCCAAAGTAATGCAATCAGAGCTCAGAGACGCTCCAATAGTGACCATATTCAAGAAGGGAGACAAGGCAGATTGAGGTAATTAGAGAGGCAGCTCCCTCCTATCAACAACAGGCAAAGTACTTGCACATACCCTCGTCAACCAGCTCCTGCAGCTATTTGAAGAAGTACTCCATGAGTCGCAGTATGGTTTCAGCACATCTACAGGTACATGATGTTCACTGACATGATCTTCACAGGAAAAATGCCGTGCAACTCTTGTACTTAGCTTTCATAGATTTGACAAAGGCATTTGATATAGGAGACCGTCACTGGTGTATACTATCAAGACTTGACTGCCCTAACAAGTACTTACGAATTACTAAGGCTACTGCATGATGACACATCAACCACAACACTCAGCAATAGTGACGCTGAATCAGAACCCTTTACTGTCAAAACAGGAGTCAAAAAGACTGCATCATTGCATCTACCCTATTTGCCATTTTTATTGCCCCACCTCATTAGACACAACCTGAATCAGGGAATCCCAGTTGTGTAGAGAATGGACAACAGGCCTTTCAGCCTCATCCAGTTCAAGGTCAAGAACAAGATCAGCACCACGACTATCATGAAGCTTCAGTATGTGGATGACAACGCCATTACAGCACATGCTGATGAAGACCTCCAATGTATCCTGAATGTCTTTGCCAAGGCATATAGAGCCCTGACTCTTCTTTTGAATATAAAAAAGACACAGGTCCTATATCAGCTCCCACCCAACCAGCCATTCATCCAGCCCTCCATTAAAATTGATGGTATTGCCCTTGAAAATGCAGGCCACTTTCCCTAATGGCAGCGTTCTCTTCTCAAAAGCAGACTTCGACCCAGAGATCAGCCACTGCCTGAGTAGCGCTGGTGGAGCCTATACAAGAGTAAGAAAAAGAGTTTTTGAAGACTGCGACCTACAGGTCCAAACAAAACTTTTGGTCTATAGAGCAGATGTCTTGCCTACATTACAGTACAGAGCTGAATCATGGACAACCTACAGAAGGCACCTGAAAGCCCTGAAACAATACCAAAGAACCTTATGAAAGATTGAGGTACACAGCTGGAAGTACAGATGCACTAATGCCAGCATACTGGAAGAAGTCAACATGAACAGCATCTCCACCATGATAAAGCAACTCCAACTCCGATGGATGGGTCAAGTCATTTGGATGCCTAACTCATCTCCCCAAACAGATCCTTTACCTTCAGTTGAAGGTCGGTCAGCCAGCCCCTGGTGGGCAAAGGAAACACTTCAAAGATAACATCAAAATCAGTCTGAGGAAATTCAACATTACATCTAAAAACTGCAAAGATGCTATACTCAAAAGATGTACTTGGAGGAAATCTTTTCAAGAGGGAGCAACCTCTGCTGTGCCTCAGAGAGCAAGCGGCAGCTGTGAAAGAACGAACGGCCAAAAGGGCCAACCACTCACTCATGTCCACACTGCACCGGAATATATGGATCACCGACTGGACTCTACAGCCACATGAGGACCCAACAACTGACAACCCCTTAGGACATCTTACTCAACTTGAGTGATCACACTGTTATCTTAAATGTGCTAACTTATTGCTTTTCAGTGGCTTTGTCTACGATAGGAAAATTTGTTTCTCTACTTTGTGCCTCAGATCTTTAAAGATAACCCATTTACGAAACCATATTGACTGTCTCCAAAAATCCACAAAAACACAATGAAACTTGAGTAGTAAACAGTCTTAAGACCTACCAACAGGCCATTTCTGGCAAGAACAAAGGTTTCATTCCAATTTCAATGAGAATACTGAGGCAAATCTATCTTCTCAAAAGGCACTCCAGTTACAAATGGTTGACTCAAAACAGGCTATAAATCAAAGCCAAGATCACATCATTTATGCATACAGTACATCCATCATTATTGGCTCAAACTTTCAACATGTGACCAACATGCATGTTCATTGTTCAAAGTATTATTCGTTGTGTATAGACCCTTCATTGTCATTTGATACTACAAGCAAATAAAGCTCTTTTAGATGGCTAAATTTTAACCGAGGCTAACCTTGGCAAGAACAAAATATATCACACACCAGATGGATGGCAAATTTCAACATCAGTGTCTGACTTTATTTAAAAAATGCTCCCAAGATATGGGAATGTCTACATTTTCCAGGGTCGCATGAGGGTGGGTCACGTTGATAGAGTGTCTTTGTTTCGCAAATGTTTTGTGCAAGGTCTATTGTACAAATAAATTGACAACTTGAGGGTCTGATTCTGAGTGTGCACTCAAACACACACTCTTTCCATACTTCTAAGTTGATGAGTAAGATTGAAGATTGAAGATTCTGGGTTGGAGGTGACTCAAGTTGAACATCAGCCCTGTAAATCAGTTCCACTCCAGCAGGAAGAACACATGGAATCCCCACAATACGGCCAAGTAACAAAAATACACTCTTACAGAATTCAAAAATCACCAGCTAAAATTTGAGATATGGAATGAAAGTCACTTCCATGGAACTTATGCCAAAAAAATACAGAAATTTATTTTTGAAATGCATTTCTTGACACATGGACTGCAGACATGGATTTACATGACAGAAAAATGCGATTATGGACCTTTTTCTTGGAAAACCACATACCTCATCACTATTCCCCATAATGTGAGGTTACCTATATTGGGGCTCAGATGCAACATTATGGCAAGAGAGGTTAAAAAGTGTTGGAGAAATAGCACAGTGTTGCTTGACAGGAGTCCGCATTAAGATCAAGATCTTAAACACTGTAAGTGTTTCTGGTTACTAGACAGATAATCCCAACCTCCTGTATAGTTCTGAGACTGGGACCTCAGAACTTCAAACTACTAATGCTGCCTGTGCAAAATCTCTAAACTACTGGCAAAACCAAGAAAACCACGGTCACTATCCTCTGCTAATCCAGTATTCTGAGTATCAAGGCTCTAATGGCCAGGCCTGAAACCACACTCCCCAAATTAGCACTCTATTCAGAGGTCCATCATGGCAAAGTTCACCCGATGGACAGAATACAATTCAGAGATGTTCTCAGTGTACTCTCAAGAGAGTGTAACATCTCCACAAATGTGCAGGAACCCCTGTCCAATGATTGCTCAAAATGGAGAAGCAACATGTGGGATGCTGTAGAGAACCTGGAGTCCATTTGTCAGGAGCATGCAGAAGCTCTTAGTATTGAGAAGGAACACATCATCTCCCAAACTGCCCATCTCATTCAGCAGCTCCTGCCTCACATGGCAGAGTCTGCATTTCCCACAGTGGGATTATCACCCGTAGAATTGGAGCTGTTCCACAGTCCTAGAGCTGTCAAATGTGCTGAAATTCCGATGGCTCATTAGGTGCTGATTCAAGAGCTCTAACACTCCAGGATCCTGGCTCTGCACTCCTTTCAAACTCTCAGGTTCTGATCTCATTGTTCCCTTTAAACTTACCAACTGCACTGGAAACCTACTTATACTGATGTGCAACATCTAATAACAAATTGAATTAAAAGTGTGTTGAAGTATTAAACGGGACAATGTCCAATAGTCCAGAAAATCTGCATGTTTGGCACCAAAGTCCTGAGCTGGCCAGATCAGCAGAGATTTATTGCATCCTTAAATTTCTGCTATTTTACTATACAACATAAAAATCAAACAACATAGGCAGTCAACAAGCATGTAAAGGAAGGAGTTAAAATTGAAATACTATTGTTTTCCCCTCAAACATTCCTTAATATGTTCCTATGATTAGTAATATATTTCTACAACACAGGAGGATATTTGGGCAATTTAGCCCCTGCCAACTTCCAGCAGAGCAATTCCCCACCCCCACACATTTCACTGCATAATTTATTCTCTGCTACATCAGCTCATGATTCTTTTGCCATTTACCTACACGACGGGTGAGCTGCAGCAAGTAATTACCTACTAGAGTATCTTTGGAGACTGGAATACTCAACAAAAATTTGCATGGTCACATAAACAACATGCAAGTTCTACATTTGACTGCACCTGAGGTCAGGACCAAACCCAGGTTTCTGGAGCTACTAAATACAATTGTCATTTAAAAAGCAAGTTGCCCTTCTCCCAATTCTTGATGTAAAACAATTAGCATTAATGAGGACCACTATTCTTCAAATTGTATATGTTGCAGTTAGCAATACAATTTAAAGGTACAGCCAAATGAACTCAAATATAAACTAATCATCTTAACTATTTTTAAAGACAGTCATTCAGACATGGAGCTGCAAAAACAAAATATAATGGAAACATCTCTAGTTGCTTACCATTAGGCTGTAGAGAATGAGTATGTTTTTCTACAGTGGCAGAAACAGGCTGCCAGGGCTATACATCTTTCAGCTGGTTGACCCTGGCTATGTTCTGCCTGATATGCTGGGATGGATATATCATTTTTCAAACCCAAAGACTTACTGCTAAACTTAACTTTTAAAATTCAGCAGCAGGAACTGTCCATGGTTCAAGATGTTAGTTGTTCAATAAGTTAAGCTTCTAGCCAGTATACTTTGCTCACCCTTTTAATCAAGAGAAACATTGGGTTCTACATAGGCCTCGTTCAATTATGACCTAAAGAGGAGGGTACATGTTGACCTCCATTCACTCGACCTTATAAATGTACTTGTGAAACATCACATACAGATTATGTCAACCAACAGAAAAACAACATACATGTTAGAAGGAAGTCACAGTTGGTAGAAGTGATAGGGAGATGACATAGAAGTCACTCTTTGGTCTTGTGATAGTGATTCATTTGCCTGCAACCCACTGGTATGTCTACCTAGTTTGTAGGGATTGTAATTGTGTTTGGAATTCCTTTGAATCTGTCAAAGATTCCTCAGAATTAAATGAGTTTTGTTTAAAAGTATAACTTTGATCTGCTTTGTTAGCTGGAAATAGTTCCTCCTTGATTGGAAGGAAAACCTACTGATCAAAGTAGTGACTTACTCACTAATTATTGACTTCAGGAGAGGATTGAACTAGTGTAGGATGATACAACATAATCACCCTAAAGAGAGTGCACTGAGAAGCATATATACCAGATGGAGCAGGATTTATGTCCTATCTGGAATTAGTGCCTATACAAATACTTGATATAGAGTGTCATGAAAATAGAAAAATATATAGATTGCTAAACTTGTCTTGACTCAAGCTTAGCACTTTTGAATGATACACTCAACATCGTCAAAGCTCAAGGCCCATTTATCATAAACATTCCCATTCTAGAGTTTCCATTGTCAACTAGTTGGGGGGGGGGAGGGTGTCACTTTTGACTAGAAACTCCATTGGAAGAACAAGACAACTCGCAATTGGTTTTATGTCGCATGTACCGAGATGCAGTAAATTGCATTGTTGTAAAAGCAGATCAGAAAATGGCTATCCTGTGGCAAGTGACTCCACCTGCTGATACCCAAGTCTTTCTACTATTTAAATGGCTTACGGATGAAGCCAACTTCAAAAGAGCACGATACTCTTGACTTGTTAGTATCAGTGCACTCAGTAACTGAAGAAACTTCATAGCGTCTAGAAGCTGCCCACTTTAGTGGTACCCAATTCATCAATGTGTACAATCAGAAGTGTGTACAAAAGGCCGGTGTTGTGCGCTAGGCGACTCTGAAGGCAACTTAGAACCCCACGAGAAGAGGCAGTAGATGCAGGGAACACCAACAATCATAGATTCTCTAAATCTGCCATAAACCCGATTCTGGGAATGCAACATCTATCCTTTATCATTAGCGGGTACAAATCATGGGACTCCCTAAACAAGAGCAATGTAGGAAAGCCTTCACCTGAAGGACTGCAGTTCAGGGTTGGGAGCTTCACCACCACTTTCGTAAGGATAAATATGGACAACCTTGCCATCATTACGCAATTCCTCAAAAAAATACAAAATCCGGGGAAATCTACATCAGCTTCAATTCCTAGAGATGGAAAGGTTTCAACCACTTATGTTGCCTGACCCGCCCTAACGAATTTACAGTCATCGCGATAACGCTGCAACCAGACAACCGGCAGCAGGAAGAGCACCTGATTTCAGATAGCTAAATAACGAAAGGTGGCAAATTAACAGGGTCACCGAGCTCCGAGGGAGCCGCGTGTAGTTGGTAATGAAAATGAATGGAAGTGAGCTGAGACCCAGCTTCCGCACCGTCCCCCGCCCCGGCTGCAATGAGCCTGATAGCACCTCAGGAACAGTCTTCCTTACCCCGGACTGTCTGCTCCCTCAGAATATCCTTGACCGGGGTTTCGAAAGAAGCGACCAGTAATACCAGCAACATGCGTATGAAATACCACAAGTCGAAAAAGGCGAACAGCAGCAAAACAGACAGCGCGGCCATTATGAGCCACATGGTGCTGGTCTTGGAGCCGGTGACTATCTGCTGCTTCACCCTCTGCGCGTCATCCCCAGCATCAGCCCCACTCCCGCCCCCACCAGACGGCAGATGCCATGCGCGCCCCTACCGCTCGCTCGCGAGCGAACGCCCGGGCGGCGCGGACTCTTCGCCGCAGTGGCACGGGCACGCGCCAAGTCCGCACTGCGGAGTCCCGTGCGCGACGCCGGGCCGCGCGGCAGTCACTGCAGTCAAAAAAAAAAGCGCGTCATGATCCCCACTTCGACAACCCGAAAATAAACCCAGCCGAACCGTGAGTACTGTACCAGGCTCACGGCAATCACCGAGTAACTCGTGGAAAGAAGTAACATTTGCTGTAAAAACAGAAAATGCTCGATACACTCAGCGGATCAAGCATCATCTGCTGAAAGGGAACTTTACAGGTGGAAGACGTTTTGGCATTTGCAACATATGCTCCTCTTTAAAAACTGACTCGAGTTTTAAGCTTTTAACGGTTTTCAACAATTTATAAGTAAAATGATGTTGGTTGACCTTAATATCAGCTTTGGGGATGAAAATGAAGGCACTGGATTTTTATTTCCATTAATTCAACCTTCAAGCTTATCCTAATCAATGAGACTTGTCTCCCACATTAATTTGTATTTCTACTGAAAATCTTTCTCCATCAATTTCCCTTTGGCATTTCTTTCTTATCCTAATCGTTCTGTACTTTATTCCATCAATTTCTTTTCTTGCACTCTAATTACCAGTTACTATTTCTGTTAAATTTTTATTTCCACTTTTAATGATTGACCATTTTTTGTCAATCAGAGAAAATATCTCTCCGGTTGCTGCTTTCAGTTACTACATAATCCATTTCTAAACATTTCATTCCTTGCCATTACCCAATCCAAATTCCATAGAGAACAAAATATGCATTGATGCTGCATTCTGCCCCATCGTCAACATGAAGATCAGCTCCTCATAGCATGAAACTGGCACACATGGAGAATTCTACATTTTAATTGGATCTGATCTGATCTGTACTTTTGTATGAAGCATCCATAAGTGTATATTCAAAAATATTACATGGAGTTGCAAATCAATCTATGTAAGTTAATACAATTGTAATCCTTTCAAAAATGTTTGCCACTATAAACTTGTATTAGTAAATAATTTATCTTTATAACTTTAATCAATGTTTAAAGTAACATCTGATTTATTTTATTATCAAAAATACTGTATATGATAATGCATTTTCCATTGTTCCATTTGATGGGTGTAATTTGATTTCTAAACATCATCTGATGATCTTGTCATCGCCAAAGAACTGGGCTTTTCAAGCTTGCACTCGTTCCTCAATCACACTTCATTTACTTGTTTACATACAAAGAGAATGGCCTATTTCCTTTCAAACACATACTGTTCTGAAATTTGAACAAAGAAATGCCACCTTTATGCAGAAATTGAGGACTAGGCCTAAAGCCGCAGTGTTGCCTGTTTACAACCGCTCAGGAGAGCGGCATCTGAATCGTTTGCTGGAGGCGGCGTGGCACAGCATCCAAGCTGGAGTTGATGCTGCCCCCCAAGTATTCGCTATTCGCTCGGCAGAAGACAAGCTATATTGAGTTCAACTGCAGACTGCTGCAACATTCATGGACTCAGGGACTTAGACTATATATATATTTTGTGTGTGAAAAGATTTTTACTGCTATCTCCTATGTGCTTGCTATCTTATAAATGATTCCTATCTTATCTGTGCTATATGTGCTTTGTGCTGTGTATGACTGTTGGTATTATGTTTTGCACCTTGGCTCTTTCATGCATGGTTGAATGACAATTAAATGTTTACTTGAACTTGAAATTGACTAATTGGGTATAGATATTGACCAATTCATAATCTTGAGGATATTTAAATTCTGTATTTCCATAATCAATCACACCGCAATAATACAGTTATTAATAGCCAATAGAATCTACATGTTAAAGGCCATTAATACTTAATTAATAAAACAGCTGTCCAACAGTAAATGTCACCCTAGAATCTTTCGTTTGCATCTTTATTTTTTCTTATTATGTCTAATGGCTCCAGTCCCATGATGTGCAAATGGGAACTGTGCTCTCAAGGAACTTTCTCATCACTGTTGACCATGCACTGTCTGTAAATTAACCTACCCCTTGTCTTGCCATAACCTCCCCACTGTCCCCTTAGTCCTGTAAAGAACACAAACCTTATTGAATTTCAATAGTATAGAGTTTCTGAAACACTGCGGCATTTTCAACAGCGACTTTGGCTGTTGGATCATAATGGAGACGACTACTCTGTAGGGCCATCACCCCACAGATGGATCTCAGGCTCGAGAAAAAAACAAATATCACAACTTACAGGAATAGCCCACCACCTCCATTGCCCACTGCATAATGGAGCTACGCCAACTTGCCAGCAGTGAGTGAAATCAGTTTCAAGGGTCTCCAAGGTGATAATGAGGTCCTATGTAACTCTTGACCTTATTGATTCCTAATTTGATATGTGAGGCTAAATTGGTGATGTTCTCAGATATATCTGAGATGCATGTGCAATGCTGGCTCAAGTACCACCTTCTCAGCCAAGAAAAAGTCTAGTGCTAGTCGACACAGATTGCCACCTTTTGATGGTAATATCTTTGATGGCCTGGCTCATGCCATGTAGCACTAAGGTTGTGTCATTAGCCAGTTTCTCCAGTGCTGAGGCCCAATAGATGCTTTCACAAGCCAGTCTAACAGGTCCTCGGATTGGGGTTCTATTATCGAGATAAGATTAGTCTTTGTAATAGACCTTAAATGGTGGCCTGCACAGTGGGATATAGAAAGAGCACAGGCGAGTGGTAGTATATGGTACTGTAAGCCAAACAACAACAAACCCTCAGTGGCTTTGGTTCAGGCCAAAGATCCCATTTTGAAGGGGGTACCTCTGATTACAATGGCTGCCATGCTTATTAGGTACCGTTGATGGGATTTGGAAGGTCATTGGTGCTTCCCCTGAACCTTCGGAGCATGATACGCGGTTAGCAATACTTAAAATGGGCCTTTCTACTGTGGCTAAAGGCAACTCTTTCATCGGTAGGATCTCGCCAGTACCCAATATTCTTTCTGGTATGTCTGACACTCTGCTTCAGGGCTTCAAACAGTTGTTGATTAGGAGTTTGCATTAGTGCAATACAATACTGCAGCATGCTTTCACTCATAGTATGGATGTCCATCTGTTTAACCAAAAGGGAAGAACATATAACATAGAATAGTACAACACAGTACAGGACCTTCGGCCCACATTGTTGTGCCGACCCTCAAATCCTGCCTCCCATATAACCCCCCCCCCCACCTTAAATTCCTCCATATACCTGTCTGGTAGTCTCTTAAATTTCACTAGTGTATCTGCCTCCACCACTGACTCAGGCAGTACATTCCACGTCCCAACCACTCTCTGAGTAACAAACCTTCCTCTAATATCCCCCTTGAACTTCCCACCCCTTACCTTAAAGCCATGTCCTCTTGTATTGAGCAGTGGTGCCCTGGGGAAGAGGCACTGGCTATCCACTCTATCTATTCCTCTTAATATCTTATACACCTCTATCATGTTCTCTCTCATCCTCCTTCTCTCCAAAGAACAAAGCCTGAGCTCCCTTAATCTCTGATCATAATGCATACTCTCTAAACCAGGCAGCAACCTGGTAAATCTCCACTGTACCCTTTCCAATGCTTCCACATCCTTCCTATAGTGAGGCGACCAGAACTCGACACAGTACTCCAAGTGTGGCCAAACCAGACAGTTACAGAGCTGCCTCGTGTAGAAGCAGGGTGTATTGTCACGAGAGCCAGTGGAAGCACCTCTGGCCACTTTAGCCCAATTTCCTCACAAAATTTGGCTTCTTAGGGCCTTGTTCTGTCTTTGAACTGAACAGATAGGTTGTAGGTGGTAAAGTCAGGTTAAGTAATGCTTACACCATAAGGCTTTTGTAAATTCCTGTACTACCTTGCCTGTGGAGTATGGGCCATTATCACTTGAGATCTTCTCAGGGATTACAAACCTGGGAGTAGAGTCTCAAAATAAAAATATAAGAAAGTTACAGCATCATTTCTACAAGTTGGATAAGTTTCCACCCATCTAGAAAGCAAACACAAATAACAAGTACATAGTTATAACCCATACATTTAGGTAACTGCATAGAATCCATTTGGAAATGATCAAACGGCCTGACAGCAGCGCCAGGATTGGTTCTTGCCAATCAGGAGTTCACTGCTACTTTACCTGCTGATGTTGGAAATCCTGGCACACACCACCTATTTTCAATTATACCATCATCCTTTGTAGTTTTGCACGCAGTGTGCTTTAGTCTGTTAGGGTGTTTTAGCCTCTGATACATCACACTGTAACTGTACTAGTAACACACACAAAATGATGGTTTAGTTTAGGGTAAATTTAAATCACCATATCATGCATCTAGTGTCAGTTCTTACTTTTTAAACACTGAGGTAGACACTAGCACCTTTATATGTTCTCTCTGGTTCTTCTCCTTCTCTAACTTTTGTTCAGCTAACCGTTTCTGAATCTCACTCCTCAAAATACTTAATGCCTTCTGGTTCATAATATACAAATCTGTGGGACTGGAGTCCCGTTATAGGTCCGAGACAAAGGATTCTCATGCTACCATTCACTCACATACACATTGGAATTCGTTTTCTTACTCACACTGTTCTTTGTGCTCTCACAAGACCCAACTCAGCCCAAAGCACCCTCTTGTGCATTCGCATGTCCTAACCTGGCTGGAGGTGATTTCTTTGTGCACTTGTGTGACCCAACCCAACCTGAGGCACCCTCTTTTTTGTGCACTCCTGGGACCCAACCTGGACCAAGGCATTCTCTTCTTCACGGAATCGCAAGACCCAGTCCAGCCCAAGGCGTTCCCTTGCAACACCCAACCCGGCTGAGGCACCCTCCTTGTTTTACCACCGTGGTATTCCTAAGGTGCAAAGGTGTGGCATACTCTGACTACTCCACACAGGGGGAATTTGTGTTCCAATAGCAGACCCAACCATTTGCTCAAATATGAGTTGCCTAGGATTTAGGACTAATGAACTACCCGCAGGGCTAAACTCCATTCTCCCATATAACAAAGTCAAGGGTTAGCCAACTCCATTTAACTGTCGTCACTGATTAACTGGCCTCTGAAAACATGCCTCTCATTCCTCGATCACACTTAATTTACTTGTGCACAAGGAGAACAGGCTGGTGCCTGTTATCACATTGTTCTGAAGCTTGAACAAAGAAATGTCTGGAGTTGGAGGACATAGTGAAGGTCCTTAATGAATATTTTGCTCAGTATTCAGTTGTGAGAGAGGTCTTGATGAATGTGAGAACAGCATAAAACAGGCTGTTATGCTGGAACAAGTCAACATTACGAAAGAGGATGTCCGTGAACTTTTGAAAATTATTAGGATAGTTAAGACCCCATAGTTAGATGTGATGTACCCCAGGTTACCACGGGAGGCAGGGGAAGAGATTGCTGTGCCTTTGGCGATGATCTATTTATCTTCACTGGCCATGGGAAGATTGGAAAGTGGCAAACATTACTTCTTTGTTCAGGAAAGGTAGTAGGAATAATCCTACGAATTTTAAACCAGTGAGTCTTATGTCAGTGGTAGGCAAACTACTGGTGAGGATTCATAGAGACAGGGTATACGTACATTTGGCAAAATATAGTCTGAGTAGGGATAATCACCATGGCTTTGTGAGGGGCAGGTTATACCTCATGAGCCTATTTGAATTCCTTGAGGAAACGACACATTGATGAAGGTACAGTAGAACAGTAGATGGGTGTGGATATTCAACAAAGTTCTCCATGGTACACTCAATCAGAAAGTCAGAAGGCATAGGATCCAAGGAAACTTGGCTGCATGGATTCAGAAGTGGCTTTCTCACAGAAGTACCAATGACATAGACAGAAAAAGAGAGAAGGTCCTGAAGAAAGATTACTGGGAGCTAGGAAGAAAACTGAAAAGCCAGACCTCCAGAGTAATAATCTCAGGATTACTGCCTGAGCCACACGCTAATGAAGGTAAGAATAGCAGAATGAAGCAGATGAATGTGTGGCTAAATAACTGGTGCAGGGAGCAGGGCTTCAAATTCTTGGATCATTGGGATCTATTTTGGGGGGCGGTGTGACTTATACAAAAACGATGGGTTACACCTGAACTCAAAAGGTACTAATATCCTGGCGGGATTGTTTAATGTAGCTGTTAGGGAGGGTTTAAACTAAGTTGGCAGGGGGAAGGAAACCAAGGTGTTAGGGTCGAGGAAGAGGAAAATAGAAATAAGTCAAAGATACCGTGCAGCAAAGATGGCAAGGAGGACAGGCAGGTGAATAGACAGGATAATTTGCTGTGCGATAGAAATATAGCAAAATAGGTAACAGATTCTGATCTAAATGTACTGTACTTAAATGCACGCAGCATTAGAAATAAAGTGGATGACCTTGTTGTACAGCTACAGGTTAAAAGATATGACATTGTGGCCATCACCGAGTCATGGCTAAATGATGGATGTGATTGTGAGCTGAATGTCCAAGGATACACAGTGTATAGGAAAGGTAGGAAGGTAGGTAAAGTGGGTGGCGTGGCCCTGATGGTAAGTAACGATATCAAATCACTAGAAGGAAGAGACATAGATCAGAAGAGGTAGAATCCTTATGGGTCGATTTAAGAAATGGTAAGGGTAAAAAGACACTAATAGCAGTTATATACAGGCCTCCAAACAGCAGCTGGGATGTGGACTACAAGTTGCGGCTGGAAATAGAAAAAACATGTCAGAAGGAAAATGTCAAGATAATTATGGGGGATTTTAATATGAAAGTGGATTGGGAAAGTCAGGAAGGTACTGGATTTCAGGAGAGGGAGTTTGTAGAATGCCTACAGGATGGCTTTTTGGAGCAGCTTGTCCATAAACCCACCAGAAGATCGGCTGTTTTGGATTGGGTGCTGTGTAATGAACCGAGGCGATTAGGGAGCTGGAGGTAATGGAACCCCTTGGATGTAGTGATCATAATATGATTGAGTTCAGTTTCAAATTTGAAAGGGAGAAGCTGGTATCAGGTGTATCGATATTTCAGTGAAACAAAGGAAATTACAGTGGTATGAGAGAGGAACTGGCCCAAGTCGATTGGAAAAGTAAGCTAGATGGAGGGACGATAGAGCAGAATTGGATAAAATTCCTACAAGAAATAAGGAAAGTGCAGGAAAAATATATTCCAAGAAAAAAGAAAATCATGAATGGAAAAAATGGCACAAATGTGGCTAACGAGAGAGGTTAAGGCTAAAATAAAAGTAAAAGAAATGGCGTACAAGGAAGCAAAAATTAGTGGGAAAACTGAGGACTGGACGACTTTTAAAAACTTACAGAAGGAAACTAAGAAAGTCATTAGGAAAGAAAAGATGAATTATGAAAGGAAGTTGGCAATTAACATTAAAAAGGATACTAAGACTTTTTTTAAATATATGAAGAGTAAAAGAGTGACACAGGTAGATATAGGACCAATTGAAAATGATGCTGGAGAAATTATAATGGGTAACAAAGAGATGGCAGAGGAACTAAATGAGTATTTTGCATCAGTCTTCGCAGTGGAAGACATTAGCAACATACCTGATAGCCAGAGGTCTCAGAGAATAGAATTAGGTACAGTCAAGATTACTAGAGAGAAAGTGCTTGGGAAGCTAAATGGACTAAGAATAGATAACTCTCCCGGACCGGATGAGGTGCATCCACAGGTTCTGACGGAGGTGGCTTTGGAGATTGTGGAGACATTGGAAATGATCTTCCAGGAATCAATAGACTCTAGCATGGTCCCAGAGGACTGGAAGGTCGCAAATGTAGTTCCGCTGTTTAAGAAAGGAGGGAGACAGCAAAAAGAAAATTACAGACCTATTAGTCTGACATCGGTAGTTGGAAAGTTATTGCAGTCGATCCTCAAGGACGAGGTTATGAAATACCTCAAGGTGCACGACAAGATAGGCTCAAGCCAGCATAGTTTCATGAAGGGAAGATCCTGCCTCACCAGCCTATTGGAATTTTTTGAGGTAATCTCAAATAAGATTGATAAGGGAGAGGTTGTGGAAGTTGTGTATTTGGATTTTCAAAAGGCCTTCGATAAGGTGCTGCATAAGAGGCTGCTTAATAAGATGAGTGCCCATGGAATTACAGGAAAGATATTGGAATGGGTGGAGCATTGGCTGATAGGCAGAAAGCAAAAGGTGGGAATAAAGGGATCCAATTCTGATTGGTTGCCGGTTACTAGTGGCGTTCTGCAGGGGTCAGTGTTGGGGCCACTTCTTTTTACAATGTATATCGATGATTTAGATTATGGATTAAATGGTTTTGTGGCCAAGCTTGCGGATGACACCAAGATAGGTGGAGGAGCAGGAAGTGTTGAAGAAACAGAAAGATTGCAGAGAGACTTGGTCGGTTTAGGAGAGTGGGCAAAGAAATGGCAGATGAGATACAATGTTGAGAAATGTACGGTCGTACATTGGAAGAAGAAATAATCGGGAAGATTATTATCTAGATGGGGAGAAAGTTCAAAAATCGGAAGTGCAAAGGGACTTGGGGGTCCTCGTGCAGGATACCCTAAAGGTTAGCCACCAGGTTGGGTCGGCAGTAAGGAAAGTGAATGCTATGTTGGCATTCATTTCAAGAGGAATAGTGTATAAGAGTAAGGAGGTGTTGATGAGGCTCTATGGGGCACTGGTGAGACCTCATTTGGAATATGTGTGCAGTTTTGGGCCCCCTATCTTAGAATGGATGTTCTGATGTTAGAGAGAGTTCAGAGAAGATTTACAAGGATGCTTCCTGGAATACAGAGGCTAACATATGAGGAGCGTTTGTCCGCTCTTGGACTGTATTCATTAAAGTAAAGAAGAATGAGAGGGGATCTCATAGAAACATTTCGAATGTTGAAAGGGTTGGACAGAGTAGATGTGGAAAGGCTATTTTCCTTGGTGGGTGAGTCCAGGACAAGAGGCCGCAGTCTTAGAATTAGAGGGTACCCATTTAAAACAGAGATGAGGAGAAAATTTTTTAGCCAGAGAGTCATGGATTTATGGAATTCGTTGCCACATACAGCTGTGGAGGCCCGATCATTGAGGGTGTTTAAGGAGGAGATTGATAGGTATCTAATCAGTCAGGGTATCACGGGATATGGGGAAAAAGCCGGAACTGGAACTAGATGGGAGAATAGTTTAGCTCATGGTGGAGTGGCGGAGCAGACTCGATGGGCCGAATGGCCTACTTCTGCTCCTTTGTCTTGTGATCTTGTGAAGGCAGAGGGTGGTAGTAAATGGAACATATTCTGCTGGAGGTTGATGATCAGCAGTGTTCCACGGGGATCTGTTCTGGGACCCCTGCTCTTTGAGAGTTTTATAAGTGACATGGATGAGGAAGTGAAATGGTGGGTTAGTATGTTTCCAGATGACACGAAGGTTGGTGGTGTTATGGACAGTGTAGAAGGATGTCATGAGTTACAATAAGACATTGATAGGATGCAGAGCTATGCTGAGAAGTGACAGATTGAGTTCATTTTTTTTGGAATGGAGAAGGATGAGAGGTGATTTGATAGAGGTGTATAAGAAGATAAGAGGCATAGATAGAGAGGACAACCAGTGCAGAAATGGCTAATACAAGGGCATAATTTTAAGGTGTTTGGGAGAAAGGGGGGATGTTAGAGGTTGTTTTTTTACATACAGAGGGTGCTGGGTGCATGAAACACGAAGCCAGCAGTGGTGGTGAAGGCAGATACATTAGGGAATTTTAAGACACTCTTAGACACATGTACAGCATGAAAGAAAACTGGTGAGAGCAATGTTCAAGGGAAGGATTAAATTGATCTTGGAATAGATTAAAGTCAGCACAATACTTTGGGCTAAAGGGCCTGTACTATGCTGTGCTGTTCTATGTTCTAAATGCCATTTTTTTTTACAGAAGTTGACTAGTTGGTTGTATGAGCAGCTGGTGCATATCACAAGTCCTGGTTCTGTGACCACTGGCGCCAGGTGGACAGTCTCTGAAGAGTATCGATAATGCCTGGGCCACCTGTCTTGTAAAGACACTGCCCAGAGGAAAGCAATGGCAAACCACTATAGCAGAAAAATTTGCCAAGAATAACCATGGTCACCCACGTCGTATGACACAACACATAACAAATGAATGACTGATGGCTTAGTGGAAGGGATTAGATCTAAGATAGCCAGATATGATGATGACACATAGATAGGTGAGAGAATAAATTGTGAGGAGGACACAAAGTACTTACTAAAGAGAAGGTAGCTTATCTGAATGGAGGGAAAGTAATAGTGATTGTATAATGTGGGTTATAATTGCAGTGAAGGCAATTCAAGGAAGGCTCATTAGGTTGACTATTGGGATAAAGTGGTTGTCTTGAAAGAACATGTTATTGATGTTTAGAAGGATGAAGAGTAATATCGTTGAAGCCCTGGTGAGTGAAAAGGGAGCATAGGAATGGGGGCTATAGTAAGTTTTAAATTTAAGTTATTATTATATGCACAAGTACATGTATGCCCAGGTGAAATGAAAAACTTACTTGTGGCAGCATCACAGGCACGTAGCATCATTATAAGCAGCGTTCTCAGTAAAAACATAAATTAAACCATACACAATTTTTACAAGACAACCCAAGGAATCATGAGAATGGGAGCCACAGACAGTGGAAAGGGAGCCAGACACTGCACAATTACCATTTCCCAATAGTCAGGCACCGGATTATTGGAGTATGTTCTGTACTTATGTTGGTTAGGAACTTCACCCGTCCACAGGATGCTGTCAACAACATGCTGTGTTTCCTGTCTTTTAACGGAAAGACAGGAAATTTCATCCAACTAAATGCTTTTTATTTCATAGGGTATGTATTTAAGATAACATCATTAAAAATTATAAAGGAAACAGCTTAAACATTACTTCAAAGTTCAAAGTAAATTTATTAACAAAGTACCGTATGTCTATATTTGTCTATATACTACTTTGAGATTAATTTTCTTGCAGGCATTTACAGGAAAAAATAAATACAATAGAGTTTTATGAAAAAATTATACATAAACAGAAAAAGACTGACAGACAGCCAATGTGCAAAAGAAGACAAACAGTGCGAACAAATATAAGACTGAGAACATGAGTTGTAAAGAGTCCTTGAAATGGAGTTTGTAGGTCATAGATTCAGTTCAGAATAGTGGTGAATGAAGTTATCCATGCTGCTTCAGGAGCCTAATGATCTGCGATGGCATAGCAACAGCACTATGTCCCTAAGTGCATTGTCAGACACCCAGCATAAGAAAAATATGGATTTGGTACATAGGCTATTCTGAAGGACCGTTGCATTTAAATTCAAAGAAGTAAGGCAGAAGATGTGTGCTGTGTAACACCAAGATTAGGATAATACTACTCAGGAGCATCAATATGAAGAAATTATTGAAAACATTGGAAATAGCAAAGGCGAGGAGACACAGTAAAATGGCTGCTATGTTGAAGAATTAAAGTCCAGAATTAGCCTTTCATGTATTAATTCTTTTCTGCTACAATACGAGCTTTTACCAGACAAATGCAGAAAACTGCTACTGCAGGACATAAGAGTCATACAATTCAAAAACAGGCCTTCTCCCTTGGTATTACATCCTCCCCCACCCCGCAACCATCATTGAGCCAACACTAGTTATTTATACTGCTTCTGTTTTTTTTCTATATCATCTCAAATATTCCCCCAGATTCTACCACTCACCTGTATACTGACAGTGGTCAATTACCTGCCCATACCCGCTACATAAAGGGCAAATCCACTTGGGACTGAAACCACCTCATTATCAACAAAACGATGGAAGATGCTATCAAAGAACATTTATTTACCATTAATGGCAGGGATTCTTGGCTCCAGACATCATTGCAGCTTTGAAGTAAACAGATAAAAGAGATGAATCCGAGAATCATGACGAAAATGTCTGCTCTTGACGTAAAGGCAGAATTAAACTGAATGTAGCATCAAGAAACTTTAATAAATCTGAAGCTAATGGCATCCAAAGGTTAAACACCTTGCTGGCTGGAGTTGTGTCACGCACAGGGCAAATAGTTGTGATTGACGTAGGTATTAATTTTCTCAATCCTAGGACTTTGTTACAATAGAGTAAAACTTTATTGTCATTGCTCAAGATGACGAGATTGTGGTGCTACTTCTGTCCATGCAAAACAGATATTTACAATGCATGTATTATGGCTTAATAACCCCATATTTATGCAGCAAGTGATTTCAATAGTCTATGACACTCAAAGGCCATTGGTAAGCCGGGGTGTAGCATTATTCAGCTGCACAACAGCCCTCAGGAAGAAGCTGTTTTTCAGTCTTCAAAGTTGGAATGGCAAAAACATCTCTTCATATGTGCTGATGGAGATTGTGGAGGAGATGTTTTTGCCATTCCAAACTGACTGGGGTCTACAAGTCCAGGATCCAGGATCCAACTGCATAAGTGGGTGTTGAGGCCCAGGTCTGGGAATTTACTGATGAGCTTTGAGGAGTTGATGGTGTTAAGAGCTGAACTGTAACAATAAGGGGCATCCTCATAAATGCAACTTTGCTGTTCAGATGTTCCAGGGTTGTGTGAAGAGTCAATGAGATGACATCTGCTATGGACCTGTTGCTCCAGTACGCATACTGGAGCGGATCCAAGATGTCACTCAGACAGGAGTTAGAATGTTTCATCAACAGCCTCCCAAAACACTTCATCACCATGGATGTAAGTGCCACTGGGCAATAGTCATTGAGGCGGGTTACCATGCTCGCCTTGGGCACTGATATGATTGAAGCCTGCTTGAAGTAGGTGGGTGCACACTCTGTTGGAGCAAGAGGTTGAAGATATCTATGAACACACCAGCTAGTTGGTCAGCATGGGTCTTCAGTACTCGGCCAGTTACTCTGGCTGCTTTCCTGGGATTAACCCTCTGCACATCATCTTCAGATACTGAGACCAAAGGATCGTTGAGAGATGTGGGGGAGAACACAGGTTCCTCCCTGTTTTGGTGGTCAAAGCGAGTATGGAAGGCATTGAGCTCATCTAGTAGTCATAGTCATACTTTATTGATCCCGGGGGAAATTGGTTTTCGTTACAGTTGCACCATAAATAATAAATAGTAATAGAAATAATAATAGTAATACTACTATTAGTAAATAGTAATAGTCATGGAAATAATAAATAGTAATAGGAAAATAGTAATAAACAGTTAAATAGTAATATGTAAATGATACCAGTAAATTATGAAAAGTCCAGGACCAGCCTATTGGCTCAGGGTGTCTGACCCTCCAAGGGAGGAGTTGTAAAGTTTGATGGCCACAGGCAGGAATGACTTCCTATGACGCTCTGTGTTGCATCTCGGTGGAATGAGTCTCTGGCTGAATGTACTCCTGTTCCCACCCAGTACATTATGTAGTGGATGGGAGACATTGACCAAGATGGCATGCAACTTAGACAACATCCTCTTTTCAGACACCACCGTGAGAGAGTCCAGTTCCATCCCCACAACATCACTGGCCTTATGAATGAGTTTGTTGATTCTGTTGGTGTCTGCTACCCTCAGCCTGCTGCCCCAGCACACAACAGCAAACATGATTGCACTGGCCATCACGGATTCGTAGAAAATCCTCAGCGTTGTCCAGCAGATGTTAAAGGACCTCAGTCTCTTCAGGAAACAGAGACGGCTCTGACTCTTCTTGTAGACAGCCTCAGTGTTCTTTGACCAGTCCAGTTTATTGTCAATTCATATCCCCAGGTATTTGTAATCCTCCACCATGTCCACACTGACCACCTGGATGGAAACAGGGGTCACCGGTACCTTAGCTCTCCTCAGGTCTACCACCAGCTCCTTAGTCTTTTTCACATTAAGCTGCAAATAATTCTGCTCACACCATGTGACAAAGTTTCCTACCGTAGCCTGTACTCAGCCTCATCTCCCTTGCTGATGCATCCAACTATGGCAGAGTCATCCGAAAACTTCTGAAGATGACAAGACTCTGTGCAGTAGTTGAAGTCCGAGATGTAAATGGTGAAGAGAAAGGGAGACAAGACAGTCCCCTGTGGAGCCCCAGTGCTGCTGATCACTCTGTTGGACACACAGTGTTGCAAGCACACGTACTGTGGTCTGCCAGTCAGGTAATCAAGAATCCATGATACCAGGGAAGCATCCACCTGCATCGCTGTCAGCTTCTCCCCCAGCAGAGCAGGGCGGATGGTGTTGAACGCACTGGAGAAGTCAAAAAACATGACCCTCACAGTGCTCGCTGGCTTATCCAGGTGGGTGTAGACACGGTTTAGCAGGTAGACGATGGCATCCTCAACTCCTAGTTGGGGCTGGTAGGCGAACTGGAGGTGATCTAAGTGTGGCCTGACCATAGGCCGGAGCAGCTCCAGAACAAGTCTCTCCAGGGTCTTCATGATGTGGGAGGTCAATGCCACTGGTCTGTAGTCATTGAGGCCGCTGGGGCGCGGCGTCTTTGGCACAAGGACGAGGCAGGACGTCTTCCACAGTACAGGAACCCTCCGGAGCCTCGGGCTCATGTTGAATACATGGTGAAGTACTCCACATAGCTGAGGGGCACAGGCTTTGATCACCCTGGTACTGACACCACCCGGTCCTGCAGCCTTGCTTGGGTTGAGACGTTTCAGCTGTCTTCTCACCTGCTCAGCTGTGAAGCCCACCGTGGTGGTTTCGTGTGGGGGAGGGGTATAGTCATGAGAGCAGGGTGGGGGACTGTGAGGAGGGGTAGGAGGGGAGAGTGGAATATGTGTTGGTTGGGGGCCGACAACAGATGGCTCATGGGTCACAATGTCAAATCTGTTAAAGAACAGGTTAAGTTCATTGGCCCTGTCCACACTGCCTTCAGCTCCTCTGTTGCTAGTTTGCCGAAACCCTGTGATGGTCCTCATCCCCCTCCAGACCTCTCTCATGTTGTCCTGCTGGAGTTTCCACTCAAGCTTCCTCCTGTACCTGTCTTTAGCCTCCCTGATCCTGGCTTTCAGGTCCCTCTGTATTGCCTTCAGCTCCTCCCTATTTCCATCTTTAATTGCCCTCTTTTTAGCGTTCAGGATGTCCTTAATGTCCTTTGTCACCCATGGCTTGTTATTTGAATAACAAAGGACAGTTCTGGAAGCGAAGCTGTGCTGACCCCTATGTCACTATATTTAACTTTGTGGGAGGTTATGGCATTCTTACTGTCTTGGCCAAGATGTTTCTATATCTCCTACCTAATAGCAGGAGGTTGAAAAGTGCCCGGGATGTGATGTGCCTTTAATGATGTTAAAGGTGTGTTGTAGGCATCAAGAGTTGTAGATTGTCTCCAGGTCCAGTAGTCGAGTCTCAACGATGTGCTGAGCCATCCTAATCACCCATTGGAATGCTTTGTGATCTGTCTAGCTGCAGATGGAGTACCTCATTATCATTCCCTACTATTGAGGTTATGTTGACGGACCAAGAGATCCTCCCCAGTGATGTTTTCCCCAAAGATTTGAAACAGGATACCCTTTCCACTCCTTCAGCATATACTGCAGTTTGTTTGGGACCTCTTGCCTTCCTGAAGTTAATTATAATTTCTTTTGTGCTCTTGATGTTGAGTGATAAGTTATGGTTTCTGCAGCAATCGGGCAGCTTCCTCTCTATATGCAGATTTGTTGTTGTTTGTGATTAGTTGTGTCGTGTGCAAATTTGATGATGGAGTTTGTAGCATGAGCAGGAGTGCAGTCACAGGTGAAGAGAGAGCAGAGAAGTGGGCTCAGTACACACCAGTGTTCAGAGATACGGGGTAGATGTGCACTTGCCTAGTTTTACAGAAGTTCCTCCAGACAATTTTCCAGGCCTAACCATTTTCTGCTCAGTAATACCTCCTCCACCATAACTGGGTTGTTTGCTTATGGTTGTATTATGTTCAGACCTACAAACAACAATTCAAAAACAGAAATGTATGCAGCAAAAGCTGGACATGTGTAACATGCACTGGCCATGAACGTCACCAGGCTATGACTGTCTCCAACAAGAGGGCCTAATTACTTCCACATGATACTACCAATGTCAATATTTCACCCAGCTTCAACATCCGATTGTCACCACTTAGTACCACATATATAATTTGGCGATAGGAGCCGAAGAGAAGCTGGGCTCTCCTACCACTGACGTGAGAGTCACCTGTTTATAATTTCCATGATTATGCCCATTTCTCTTCTGGAACAAAGGAACAACATTAACTACTTGCCAGTCCTCCAGGACCTCACCTTTGGCCAAAGAGGCAAAGATCTCAGAGGATACAAACTCCTACAGTAGGCAGAGAGCTACTGGAGATGATTCTTAGGATGAGGATTTATGAGCATCTGGAAAAACATGTCCTAATTAGGGACAGATCTCACATTTCTGTGTGTGGTAGGTCACGTCTTACTAACTTGCTGGAGTTTTTTGAGGAGATGACAAAGGTGCTTGATGAAGCACAGTACAACCCGACAGTCCACGATGTTGTTGCGACCTTTTAGCCTACTCCAAGATCAATCCAACCTTTTCCTCCCACATAGCCTTCCCCTTTTCTTTTATCCATGTGCCTGGCAGTGTGCTCATGTACTTACCACTCTGTGTTTAAAGAAAAAACTACCTCTGACATCCCACCCTACACTCTCCTCCAGTCACTTTAAAATTATGACCTCTTACTTTAACCATTTCCATCTTGGAAAGAGACACTGGTTGTCCACTATATCTATATTACTTATCATCTTATACTCCTCTGTCAAGTCACCTCTCATCCTCCTTGACTCGAAAGAACAAAAACCCGAGCTCACTCAAACTATCCTCATAAGACATGCCTCCTAAGCCAGTCAGCATCCTGGTAAATCTCATATAATCCTCTCAGGAGCTTCCACATCTTTCTCATAATGAGGTGATCAGAACTGAACACAATACTCCAAGTGTGCTCTAATCAGAGATTTGCAACATTACCTTGTGACTTATGAATTCAATCCCCCGATGAATGAAGTCCCACAAGACATATGTCTTCTTAATCACCCTGTCAACCTGTGTGGCAACTCTAAGGCACCCAAGATCCCTCCGTTCCTCCATACTGCTAAGAATACCGTCATTAAACCTGTACTCTGAGTTCAAGATGGACTTTTCAAAGTGAATCAGTTTACATTTTTCTGGATTGGAGGTGTCAGCGATCAGGGTTCAACTCCCACCTCTGTCTCGGAGGAGTTTGTATGTTCTTCTTGTGACTGCGTGGGTTTCCTTCAGATGCTTTGCTTTCCTTCCCCCATTCCAACGACATATGGTTAGTGTTAGTAGATTGTGGACATGCTATTTTGCTGCTGGGAGTGGTGATTATACTGTTGATGACAACAAGGCATTACTCCCAGATGAGCTCAATGTCTTCTATGCTTGTTCTAACCATCAAAACATGGAGGAATTTTCACGAACTCCCAAAGCCCATGAAGACCCTGTGATTTCAGTCTCTGAGGCCGACGTGAGAGCATTGGAGGTGAACCCATGGAAAGCATCCAGCCCAGACAGGATACCTGGCTGGGTACTAAAGACCTGTGCTGATCAACTGGCTGGAGTGTTCACCTATAACTTTAACCTCTCGCTTCAGCAGGCTTCAATTATGCCAGTGCCTAAGAAGAACATGGCAACCTGCCTCAATGACCATTGTCCAATAGCAATTACATCCACAGTGATGAAGTGTTTCTAGAGGTTGAATCGATTTCCTCACTTGCAAGCCCCAGTCAGTTTGGATTGGCAATGGAATCTTCTCCACAATTTCCATCAGTACAGGTGCACCACGAGGTTGTGTGCTTAGTCTCCTGCTCTTCTCAGTTTACACTGATGACTGAGAGGCTAAGCACAGCTCCAATGCCATGCTTAAGTTTACTGATGATACCACTGTTGTTAGCCGAATCAAAGTGGTGACAAATCAGCATATAGGTGGGAAATTGAAAATCTGGCTGAGTGATGCCACGACAGCAACCTCTCACTCAAGGTTAGCAAGACCAAGGAGCTGATTATTGACTTCAGGAGGAGGAAACCAGAGGTCTATCAGCTAGTTCTCATCAGTGGATCAGAGGTGGAGAGTATCAGCAACTTAAATTCCTCGGTGTTATCATTTCAGAGGATCTCTCCTGGGGCCAGCACATAAGTGTAATTGTGAAGAAGGCATGGCAGCACCTCTACTTCCTTAGAAGTTTGCAAAGATTCAGGACAACATCTAAAATTCTGGCAAACTTCTATAGATGTGTGATGGAGAGTATTTTGACTGGCTGCATCACAGCTTGCTATGGAAACGTCAATGCCCTTGAATGGAAAATCCTACAAAAAGTAGTGCCTATCATCCAGTCCATCACAGGTAAAACCCACCCCACCAATGAGCACATCGCCACGGAGCACTGTCGAAGGAAAGCAGCATCCAACATCAAGAACCCTTACCCACCCAGGCCATGCTCTCTTCTCATTGCTGCCATTAGGAAGAAGGCTCAGGAGCCTCAGGACCCACATCACCAATTTCAGGAATAGTTATTACCTCTCGACCATCAGGCTCTTGAACCATTTGAGTTAACTTCACTCATCCTATCATTGAACCATTCTCACAACATATGGACTCACTCCCAAGAACTCTTTGTCTCATGTTCTTGATATTTATTGCTTATTTATTTGTTATTATTATTTCTTTTGTATTTGCAGTTTGTTGTCTTTTCCACATTGCTTGTTTGACTTGGCTGTTGGGCGTGGTCTTTCATTGGTTCTATTATGTTTCTTGGAATTACTATGAATGCCATCAAAAGAAAAAATCTCAGGATTGTATATGGTGACATATATGTACTAAATAACTTTGAACTTTGGTAAATGGTGTATTATGCCACCACACCACCATATCTTAACCACCATATCATCCTGTGTAGCAACCTTGAGGCACATGGACCCCAAGATCCTTTTGTTCCTCTTATTCAATGTATATTTTCTTATCTATCCACCTGCAGGCATGGAGTGGAATATTTATTTGCGTCTGTGTGTGTTAACAATGAGCAGGTTTATCTGCTCCCTGCCGACAAATGGTTCTAACTCTTAACACGAACGATGTGTTCTCGCTGCTTTAGTTGAGGAGATAACTCCCAGTGTGATCGAGCTGTCCTTTTGAAGATCATGTACAATTTGAGCACATGTTCAACATCTGAGCTGGTGACGAGCAAAGGACAGTAAGGCCACCCCCACACCTTGGTGTGTGTGGGGAGGGGTGAGGTGGGTCAGTGGGGGGGGAGGAGAACTGGGATCTGGGAGAGTGGTGTGAGGTTCACACTCTGCCTGTGGGTCAGGGGCCATGTGGGTGGGATGTAGTGGAGAGGAGAATAATGTACTTGGCAGAGCTGGGGAGAGGTCACTGCGTTCTCCAGTAAGGGGAGTGGTTTCTGTGCACTGCAGAATCTCAGAAGTGTTGTTCACTATCGGAGAGAATATTGGTATTGGTTATAGGAACCAACTCTGGAGAAGAGCTGTATAAAACTGAGAGGCGGGGACAGCCAGCATCTTTTTTTCCCAGGGCAGCAATGGTCAATACCAGAGGTCATCCATTTAAGGTGATCAGATGAAAGATTATGGGAGACATCAGAAGTTTTCTTTATAGGATGTCAGGAACACACTGCTGGGGTTGGTAGCAGAGGCAGATACATTCAAAGTGCAAAGTTCAAGGTAAATTTTATTATCAGAGTACATATATGTCACCACATATAGCCGTGAGATTCATTTTCCTGCAGGCATACTCAGCAAGTGTATAAAATAGTAACTATGACAGGATCAATGAAAGATCAAGCAGAGTGCAGAAGTCAGAACTGTGCAAATACAAATATAAATAAATGGCAATAAATAATGAGAACATGAAATAGCAAGACAGAGTGCTTAAAGTGAGATCATTGATTGTGGGAACATCTCAATGGTTGGGCAAGTGAGTGTAGTTATCCCTTTTGTTCAAGAGCCTGATGGTTGAGGGGTAGTAACTGTAGCGGGTCCTGAGGCTTGTGTTCCTTCTACCTGCTGGCAGCAGCGAGAAAAGAGCACGGCCTGGGTGGTGAGGATCTCTGATGATGGATGCTGCTTTCCTACAACAGCATTTCATGTAGATGTGCTCAGTAGTTGAGAGGGCTTTATCCAAGATGGACTGGGCTGAATCCACTGCCTTTTGTAGGATTTTTGGTTCAAAGGCATTGGTGTTTCCATACCGGGTTGTAATACAGGCAGTCAATACAATCTCCACTACACATTTACAGAGGTTTGTCAAAGCTTTAGATGTCATGCCAAATCTCTGCTGACTCCTAAGGAAGTGGAGATGCTGCCATGCTTTCTTCACAATTGCATTTACGTGCTGGGTCCGAGATAGGTCCTCTGAAGTAGTAACACCCAGGAATTTAAAGTTGCTGACTCTCTCCCCTTCTGATCCTCCGATGAAGACTGGCTCATGGACTTCTGGTTTCCCTCTCCTGAAGTCTATAATCAGTTCCTTGGTCTTGCTGACATTGAGTAGTGCTGTTATGACACTACTCAGCCAAATTTTCAATATTCCTCCTGTATGCTGATTCATCATCATCTTTGATACAGTCCACATGTAATGTCATCAGCAAACTTGAATATAGCATGGGAGCTGTGCTTAGCCACACAGTCATAGGTGTAAAGTGAGTAGAGCGCGGGGGTTAAGCACAGAGCCCTGTGATGTACCCGTGCTGATGGAGGTCATGCAGGAGATGTTTTTGCTAAGCTGAACTGTCTGGGATCTACAAGTGAGGAAATCTAAGATCTAATTGCACAATGAGGTATTGAGGCCAAGGTCTTGAAGCTTATTGATTAGTTTTTGAGGGGATGATGGTATTAAATGCTGAGCTGAAATTGATAAACAGCATCCTGCTGTATGCATCTTAGCTGTCCAGATGTTCCAGGGTTGTGTGAAGAGATGGCATCTGCTGTGGACCTGTTGATCTGATGGGAAAATTGGAACAGATCCAAGTTGCCTCTCAAGCAGGAGCTGATGTGTTTCATTACCAGCCTCTGAAAATACTTCATCGTTCTGGATGTAAGTGTGACTGGGTGATAGTCGTTGAGGCAGGTCACCATACTCTTCTTGGGCACTGGTATAATTGAATCCTGCTTGAAATAGGTGGGTACCTCGGACTGCCAAAGAAGTAGGTTAAAGATCTCAGTCAACACACCAGCCAGCTGGTCAGCACTGGTCTTCAGTACTTGGCCAGGTACTCCATCTGGACAGGATGCTTTACTTGGATTCACTCTCTTGAAGGAAGCTTACACATCAGCTTCAGATACTGAGATCAAAGGATCATCGGAAGATATGGGGGTTCACGATGGCCATCCATGTTTTGATGGTCAAGTGAAAATAGAAGGCACTGAATTCATCTGGAAGTGAAACGCTGCTGCCCCACCCATGTTGCTTGATAAAAACCTCGTATGAGGTTATAGCATTCAAACTCTACCACAGCTGTGGAGCATCCTTTGTTGATTCCAGTTTGGTCTGGAATCTCCATTTTGCTCTTGAGGTGTCCTTCCAGAGATCATACTCGCACCTCTTGTAGCTTTCTTGATCTCCAGACGTGAATGCCTCTGATGTGGCTCTCAGCAAAGTTTGGATCTCATGATTCATCTAGGGTTTCTGACTGGGGAAGATTCAGAGTGATTTAGTGAGGACACACTCATCTACAGCTGTTTTAATAAACTCCATCACACCCTTGGCGTATTCCTTCAGATCTCCAGATGAGGACTTGAACACGGCCGGTCCACTGACTCAAAGCAATCCTGTAACCATTCCTCTGGGTTAATTTCTGGAACCTTGCTTTTTAGGCTCTGCCAATATGCAGGTAGGAAGAGGGCCAGATACCCTGTTCACTGGGGATATTCGGGATATTTTAGAGAATCTTAGATAGACACACAGATGAAAGAAAAATGAAGAGTTATGGGCTGTCTAGGAGGGAAGGGTTAGACTGATCATGAAGTAGGTTTATATAGGTCGGCAGAACTTAGTGGGCCTGACTGTGTTGTACTCTTCTATGCGGGAACCTGAGAGGCTTTTCAATAGAAAGGGTGGTGGATATATGGAACAAGCTGACAGAGGAAGAGTTTGAGGCAGGGACAGTAACAACGTCTAAATGAAATTTGGACAGGGCCAGGGATAGGAAAGGTTAGAGGGTATGGGTCAAGTGTGAGTAAATAGGAATAGCTCAGATGTGTATCTTGGTCATGTGGGCAAGTAGGGGGCGAATAATCTGTTTATGTGATGTATAACCCTAAGGTAGAGCAGTGGATATTTTTTACATGGATTTTCGTGAGACATTCAATAATGTGTCCTGTGGTAGGCTCATTCAGAAGATTATGGTAGTGGTTGATGGGTCTTATTCCAGCTGGAGTGCATGAATAGTGATATTTGCAGTGATATGCTATCTATGATATGAAAACATGGCTGGGTGGATTAGTAAGTATGCAGCTGTCCCTGACCATTTTTTATTGATGCACCATAGAAAGTGTTCTTTCTGGATGCACAGTAGCTTGGGATGGCAACTGCTCTGCACGTGACTGCAAGAAACTGCAGTAAGTTATGGACACAGCTCAGCACATCACAGAAACCAGCTTCCCTTCTATAGACTCTGTCTATAGTTCTTGCTGCCTCAGTAATGCAGCCAGCATAATTAAAGATCCCACCCATCTTGGACATTCCATCTCCTCTCCTATCGGGCAGATGATACTAAAGCCTGAAATTATGTACCACCAGGTTCAAAGACGGCTTCTATCTCACTTTTATTAGACTTCTGAATGGACTCTTGACCTCATGATCTACCTTGTTAAGATATTACACTTTATTAGTTACCTGAACTACTCTTTCTCTGTAGTTTTTTACGTTTTATTCTGCATTGTTCTTTTACGTTGTTTGATCTCAATGCACTGTGTAATGATTTGATCTAGGTGAACAGGATTTCACATGACCCATCTCTCAAGTCTGCTCTTTCTTGTTCCATCTAGGTTAGCATCAACATCCATTGCAAGGCCATAGATTTGTGCATCCAATGCAGCTAAACTTCCTCTAGGGACTCCATTCATTGCTCCCAGTTCCTCCACCTCTTTTGAATCTGCTCTGGTGTAGAGGCTTTTCAACAGTTGCCTTTGAAATGTTTTCCTTTTTCTTTGTGGCTTCTCTACTTTGATGCCTTCTCATTTATTTCCTGCATCTCACTCACTTTCTACCTGGCACATTCACAAGGCACAATCATCCACCATTCCACTGTGCACCAACCTATTTATTGAGATAAAGGGTAGGTTGGAGAACTTGAAAGGATATAAAATTGTAGTAAAGATATAAAGGCATCACCCGCTGGTGCCATTCTGCCGTTCTGAAGTTAAATGTTGATTCAATGCATGTTGGGTGTATTGCCATTCTCAATTTATATTCTTCTTCAAGAGAAATAGGACATAACTGTGTAAAGAAGTTGCACAAGGAAGAAATCATCAGTCTTTTAAGCTCATGGGAGAAAGCTCTCTAACAATTTGACAGATTGTAGAAAGGTGGTGGGAGATTATCAAATTGTAGAACTGCCAAGAACAATTTGGTAATGCACTATCGAACAACAAGGTGTTACAGCTTCAAAAGCAAAATATTGTGGATGTTGGAAATCTGTGATGGTAAAATTCTAGAAATGGTCATCAGTTCAGGCAATATTTATGGAGAGAGAAACATCTTGCGTCAAAGAAAGCCATTTGGCTGAAGTGATAGCTGTATGTCTCTAATATATGCTGCCTAATCTGCTGATTATTTCCAGCATTTTCTATTTCTATTTGATATAGCTCTCAGACTTTTGTCTGAATTGTATGAGCTCCTCTCATTGTTCCACCACCCCAAGTCAAGTAAGAGTCCACTTCCCTAACTGTATACATTTTGATTGACTCCTAGCTTTGCTCTAATAAAAGGTGATTGGGACCGGGATCTCTATTAATGGCACATGTACAGACCTTGCAACTAATTTACAATATCTCACTTACTCAGACACAAACTGAGACTTGCTTGGGAGTTGGATGAGTAAAAATAAGGAGAAAGAGGATATGTTGCAGAAGAGCTGTGGGATAAAGTGAACATTTAGCTGATACAAAGTGATTGCTCCTGGGTCCGAGCACTGGAAATATCCTCCAAGACTCTGGATGCTAGTGAATAAATTGCAGGTCCACAGCTAGTATTAGAAATCAGCTTAGTGTTAAAAAGAAGTTTAAATGGTAATCTGCTGAAGTTCTAAGGTCAAGAGCTTTGACCAATGGCCAATCCAGATATCGGAGGCTTGGAGAGGAGGGGACTTCGATCGGGTCCAACATCCGAGGTTAAAAAGGCATTAGCAGGTCGCAGCAGCGATAAAGAGTGTCAGCCAGTGATCACTCGGTGTTTGGATTGATTACTAAGGAAATGAAAGGAAGGTGGGGCAAGTGCAGTGGCTGTCGGAGTGGGTATAGTCAGAGCGGTGATCTTGAGGCTTATCTCTTCGAGGCTTCACTCGGAGAAAGCAAAGGAAAGAAAAGCTCAAGTTTTTTTTTTCCTTCTCTTTTTTATATCTGCACAGCTAGGACAGTAGAGGTGCCTTGCAGGATAGTGAAATCCTCCTAGTGGGATGTGGGAAGGCAGGGAGACCTCCAGTGTCCCTGGACTATAATTATGAGAAGTGCATTTAGCTGTAGCTTATAACAAATCGTGTTAGGGAGCAGTGGTGGTGCCAGAGGTTTTTTCTTGCTGATGCTACAGTGGGGCTGAATTATTCATTTGATGGTGCTGAGAGATGTACTATATGGTAATATGGTAATAGGCCAGAGGTGTGGCGTTCAAATGTCAGTTTCTAGCATTCTGTGCCTACTATAAATGCCTCTGATTCACAAGCAACAGCAATTGATAGATATAATATAGAAATGAACTGTGACAGTGTCAACAGCATCGGAGACAACCTGGGCTACACGGAACATAAACAAACAAACCAACAGAGCATCCGACCCACAGCGCACAACGTGAATCACGCACCAATCCTGCAATCAGTGTCAAATGCATGCTTTTCAACTGAAAAACACAACACTAACCCACAATGTCCACTGCTATTCACATTACATAGACAGACAATGCCAAAAGATACACCGTTATTAAAGTCAAATAAGGCAAACAACAGATGCAAGGCTTTACCAGGAGTTGGACATATTATACTCTGACCATGCAATACCTCAATTAATTCGGCTACTGAACTTAAAACAAAAACCAACAGAATCACCGCTTGGAAGTCTAAGCAAAACCAGTAGGCTTAATAGCAGTAAATGTAATATTTTGGGATTTGCAGGAAACATAAGGACTATGGGGTATCCACCACAAAATAATAATAATAATCAGCATTAGTCTTGGACCAAATTTTTTAAAACATCAACTGCGCTCACCATTGATGTTTTCAGAGAAGCACAATCCGTCTGTTGTTGTGATTGGTGGCGAAGGCATCAGTGATTTTCTGGACGTCAAGTGCTTTGGTCCTCCAGCTGTTTATGGCCAACAGGGCCAAGTTGCTGTTCCGAGCATCGCCGCTGCTATTCCTTAGGTAGTTTTTGAGGCGTCTGAGGCAACAGAAACTCCATTTGCATGAGGCAGATGTCACAGGTAGAGTCAGTGATATGCAGATTAGTTTGTATAAACCTATAAATGCATCGCGGTAGGGTCTCATTAGAGCTAGAAGTTCCACTGTGTCATTCACTGTCTGTCCTTGCTAGAGACTCAACCACCGCTCTCATATACTCACGATTTTCTTAGACAATCTTTGCATGTCCTTTGTCAAGCATATTTCCCAATCTTGGACCGTCTTGTTTTCTCAAACTGAATTCGGCCCATGCTTCCATAGCAAACATATGAGCTGCGCTTACAAACGTTTGTACATGGGGGGTTTTGAAAGCTGTTGTAGCCTTCCGCCAGTTGCGGTAACCGGTGACAGTGAAGGTAGACTCAGAATGGGACCCATGTCCTCCACACAGGAAATGCCTGTATGTGAAGCAGAACGTAGTATCTTTCGTGATCGAATATTCCAGCCAGTCAAGCCAGCCACGAATAAAACTCCTTTGTTGATTGTCAAACTGTTGCGAGCAGTGAAGGGTACTTTTTCAATGCTGGCCAATGGGGTCCTTCCTCAGGCTGCTGGCTAACATCGCTGACAATATTGTCACTAGCACCAGGAGCAGCTTCATCCATGTTCTCTTCTGAATCCCGCTCCACTTCTTGTTCCTCTACTTCGCCCTCACACTCCTTCGATGAACTACTGTCGTTCTCATCCCCACTTACTTCTTTCTGCATGTCACTTTCAATTAAGACAGGCTCAGGCTGAGACACCACTGATTCCTCTGGATGAGGTTGTTTTCTGACTAAAAATCGATCCATTTTTCATGCCGGCCAAAGTAATGCACGTGCCAGGCCCACACTGGCTTGTAAAAGCACAATGTGTGTGTGTGGGGGGCATCCGTTAGTCTCGCGAGACCACGGATCTGCGCCTGGATGTACACTATTAATCTCTCACGTGAGTGAGAGTGAGTGACATCACCACCTTAAGTGATCTTAGATCAGCTTAACTGATCTGAGGACAGCAACGGCAAGACATTGACAATGAACGAATAAGCAGAAGTGTAGAGTGGATCTGACAGAGTTTATAACTTTATTGCTGCGTGGGTGCTACGGTAATTGGGAGTGCTGTTTCACTAGATCAACTGGAGAAACAAGCTGTATTCAAAACTATACAGAGAAAGCAAAGCAACTGCAATTTGTATGTGAAATTTCAGTTAATTTCCTGGTGGTGCTATTATCATTTCTGCTGGGGCTATAGCACCAGAAAGCACCACCTTAGTGCTGCCCCTGTTAGGAGTTAGAGCTGGAACTGGATAAACCAGATCATTCAAGAGGCTGATAGAAACATAGAAACATAGAAATTAGGTACAGTAGGCCATTCGGCCCTTCGAGCCTGCACCACCATTCAGTATGATCATGGCTGATCATCCAACTCAGAACCCTGCACCTGCCTTCTCTCCATACCCCCTGATCCCTTTAGCCGCAAGGGCCATATCTAACTCCCTCTTAAATATAGCCAGTGATCTGGCCTCAACTGTTTCTTGTGGCAGAGAATTCCACAGAATCACCACTCTCTGAGTGAAGAAGTTTTTCCTCATCTCGGTCCTAAAAGGCTTCCCCTTTATCCTTAAACTGTAATAGTTAGGACATATAGAGAAGTAGTTACACCCAAGATGCAGGATAGGAAACTGAGTGACAATCAGGGTGGGGAAAGGGGTTAAGGAGCCAGTGCAGAGTACACCTCTGGCCATCCCCCTCAACAAAAGTGTAATGCCCTGGGAAAGGTTTCACTGTTAATGTAATGGTTTCTCTGTAGCAGCAGTGTGTTTGGGTTATGACTAGAGATAACGGAGGCTTTGAATCGGCAGCATCCAATGAGGGGAGTGGTTTTCTTTCTTGTGTGCCCAGGAGCGAGGGATTCGCAGGCTTTTGTTCGGCAGAAGGTGGAGAGTGAAGATGCTAGAACAAGGAGGTCGCAGACTGCAGGACAGAGTGGACGTGGAATGGAGTCGGGTGTCGATGATGCCCGGGGGAAATTGATGGAGAACGAATGGACGGGAAAGTCGTGAGCTCCAACGTGCGCATTGGACTGTTTCATTAAAATGGTCCCTTTAGTTTTCTTTACCAACCCTCCTGTCAAATTAAGAATTATAAAGCTAAGTCGTTTAATTGCATATGGTGTACTGTTTGTTATTTCATGGTACAGTACTGATTTGTAACAGGGGAAAACATCACGCAGTATCCACACAAACGAGATTTCACAAGTTTGGCAGGGCTGAGAGTGTCTTTCCCTAGGCTTACACAGTCCACCAAACCTGGGGGTTACAAAAGGAGTATCACTCTGGATACTGTCTGGGGGTATGACCTAACAGAGGAAAGTCACAGTGGTCATGTATTTCACACTGAGACTGCCTCTGTGATTCTGAAGGGAAGAGGGGAGAGAAGAGGTGCGCTGTGGTGATAGGGGATCTGTTAGGTAGAGGAATGGACAGTGGTTCTATGGGCAAGAACGAGATTCCCGGATGTTATGTTGCCTCCTGGGTGCCAGGGTCCGGAATATCTTGGATCGAGTCCTCAGCATTCTTTAGTGGGAGGGTGAACAGCCAGAAGTCATGGTCCATGCAGTACCAATGACATGGGTAGGATGAGTGACGAGGTTTTGCATAGGAAGTTTAGGAAGTTAGGTGCTAAGTTAAAGGGCAGGACCTCCAGGGTTATGATCTCAGGATTGCTACCCATACCACTTGCAAGTGAGGCCAGAAGTAGGAAGATTCTACAATTTAATACATGGCTAAGGTGTAAGAGTGAGGGCGTACAATTTTTGGATCATTGGGCTCTATTCCAGGGAAGGTGGGACCTGTACAGAAGGGACATTTTGCACCTGAACTGGAGGGGAACTAATATCCTCGCGGGAAGGTTTGTTAATGCTGCATAGTGGGATTTAAACTAGTGTTGCAGGGGGAATGGGAACTTCAGTGCCAGAACAGTTAGTGGAGAGGTTGTGGAGGTAGATGTTGGTAAGACCTCAGCCAAAGTTAAGAATCCAAAGGTTGAGCTTGGTGCGACTAGTATCTTGTGCTGCCTGTATTTCAGTGTAAGAAGTATCATAGGAAAGGCAGATAATAAAGCTGAAGTTGAAGTAGCTGGTTTACAAATAGAGGCAATGTGTAGCGAGGAGAGGCTACTGATAGGGCAAAATTGCAATTCTGAATTGATTGGAAAAGAACACTGGCAGGGATGATGGCAGAGCTGCAATGGCTGGAAGCAATTCGGAAGGTACGGGACATATACACACCAAAACGTAAGAGGTATTCTAAAGGAAAGATGACACAACTATGGCTAACTAGGGAAGTCAAAGCCAACATAAAAGCTAAAGAGAGGGCATATAATAGACCAAAAACTAGTGGGAAGTTAGAGGATTGGAAAGCTTTTAAAAACCAACAGAAGGCTACTAAAAAAGTCATTAAGAAGGTAAAGATAGGATACAAAAGTAAGCTAGCCAATACTATTAAAGCAGATACCAGAAGTTCCTTCAGATACATAAAATGTGAAAGAGAGGTGATAGTGGATATCGGACTGCTGGAAAGTGATGCTGAAGTATGCAGTATGGTTGAAGTATCAGAAGTCATGAAATGTGTGAAGTTACCGTAACTAGAAGGAAGTTTCTTGGGAAACTGAAAGGTCTAAAGGTAGATAAGTCATCTGGACCAGATGGTGTCCACTCCAGAGTTCTGAAAGTGATGGCTGAAGAGATCGTGGAGGCATTGGTAATGATTGTTCAAGAATCACTAGATTCTGGAATGGTTCCAGAAGATTGGACAATTGCAAATTTCACTCCACTTTTCAAGAAGGGAGAGAGGCAGAAGAAAGGAAACTATAGGCCAGTTAATCTGATCTCAGAGGTTAGGAAGATGTTGAAGTTGATTATTAAGGATGATGTCTCAAGGTACTTGGAGGCACATAATAACATAGACTGTAGTCAGCATGTTTTCCTCAAGGAAAAATCTTGCCTGACAAATCTGTTGGAATTCTTTGAAGAAATAGCAAGTAGGATAGACAAAGGAGAATCGGTTGATGTTGTGTACTTGGAGTTTTAGAAGGCCTTTGAAAAGGTGCAACACATGAGGCTCTTAGTAAGTTATGAGCCCATGGTATTACAGGAAAGATTCTAGCATGGATAAAGCAGTGGCTGATTGTCAGGAAGCAAAACGTGGGAATAAAGGGAGCCTTTTCTAACTGGCTGCTGGTGACTAGTGGTGTCCCACAGGGGTCTATGTTGCGACTGAATCTTTTTATGTTATATGTCAATGATTTGAATGATGGAATTGATGCCTTTGTTGCTAAGTTTGCGGACAACATGAAGGTAGGTGGAGGGGTAGGTAGTTAGTTTTGAGGAAGTAGAGAGGCTACAGAAGGACTTGGACAGATTAGGAGAATGGGCAAAGAAATGGCAGATGGAATTCTGTGTTGGGAAGTGTATGGTCATGCACTTTGGTAGAAGAAATGAAAGGGTTGACTATTTTCTAAATGGAGAGAAGATACAAAAAACTGAGGATCAAAGCGACTTGAGAGTCCTTGTTCAAGATTCCCAATGGTTAATTTGCATGTTGAATCTTTGGTGAGGAATGCAAATGCAATGTTGGCATTCACTTCGAGAGGAATAGGAGATAAAAGCAGGGCTATAATTTTGAAACTTTATAAAGCACTGGTGAGATCTGACTTGGAGTATTGTGAGCAGGTGTGGCCCCCTTATCTTAGAAAGGATGTGCTGAAACTGGATAGGGTGCAAAGGAGGTTCACGAAAACGATACCTGGATTGAACGGCTTGTCATATGAAGTGAGTTTGATGGCTCTGGGCCTGCATTCACTAGAATTCAGAAGAATGAGGTTTGACCTCATCGAATGGTGAAAGGCCTTGATAGAGTGGATATGGAGAGGATGTTTCCTATAGTGGGAGAGTCTAAAACCAGAGAACACAGCCTCAGAATAGAGGGACATCCTTTTGTAATGGAGAGGAGGAGGAATTTCATTAGCCAGAGAGTGGTGAATCTGTGGAATTCTTTGCCAAAGGCAGCTGTGGAGCCCAAGTCTTTATCTTCATTTAAGGCAGAGGTAGATAGATGCTTGATTGGTCAGGGCATGAAGGGATATGGGGAGAAGGCAGAAAATTGGGGCTGCGAGGGAAATGGATTAGCCATGTTGAAATGGTGGGGCATACTTGATGGGCCAAATGGCCTAATTCTGCTCCTATATCTTATAGTCTTATACATAGAATACAACTGAGATAGCTTTGTAGTAAAATAAAAAGGAAAACAAATGCAGAGAAGAAAGGATTTGGCTTGCATCAACACATGCAAGCTATGCATACTGAAGAGCACTAACATCCTGACCGTGCATCTGCCTAAGAGAAAAGCTGATGTGCAGAATTGCATTTTGACATCTGGCACATAATGGCTGATAGATTGCAAACTGTCCTGTCTTAGTCTCTCCACCAAACTGAAGGCAATTATTATTGCTTTTTCCTTTAATGTGATTATATGCGTGTTGAGGTCTTTAGAGGGGAATTTGGACTCATAACTTCTTAGTCTCAGAGTCAAGGGCTTTATGAAGTCAAGGATGGCATGCTGCCAAATGTTAAATCACTGATAAAGCAGACTCTCAGAACATACACAACTATCTAAATATAACCTATGTATTCAAAGCCAAAAATATGTCTCTAAATACTATTCATAGAAACATAGAAAATGAGAGCAGGAGTAAGTTATTAAGCTCTTCAGGGCAGTTTTACCATTCATCCACTTAAGTACCACATTTCTGGCTTCTCTCCATATCCCCTGATCTTCTTCATATTAGAAATATAACTACCATTTTCTTGAATATATTTAATAAATTTGCTACTACTACCGATAGATTCTTCTCCAATTGGTGAAGAATTTCCTCTTGATCTAGGCTCAGAGTGGAATGCCACACAATCTGAAGCTGAAACCATAGTTCTTGAATTTTCCAGCATTTTATCTAATGTGCCTAATCCCCTCTCATTCTCCTATATTCCAGCGACTATGAGAGTTACTGACACGATTCTTCTTCATACATCAGTTCTGCCATCAAAGGAATCAGTCTAGTAAAGCTTTGTTACACTCCTATGGCAAGAACATCTTGGAATATCAAGAACAAAACCACATACAACATTCCAGACGGGTGAATCAAAGATCCGGCAAGACATCCTTGTTCTTATTTTCAAATCCTGTTGCAATGATGTGATATTTCTGAATTGATGTCATTTAATCTCTGACAGGAACTTTATCAAAAGCCTTCTGAAAATCCAGATGCATCACATCCACTGATTCACCCTTACTTACTAATGATGTCCTCAAAATACTCCAGTAGGTTTGTGAAACATCATTTTCCTTTCATAAACCCAAGTTGACTCTGTTCAAGGTTGTTACTGCTTTCCATATCGAGATTAAGAAAGAGGTAATGTTGGGGTACACATCCATAGATAGCTCAAAGTTGTTATGCTAGTTAATATGGTTGTTAAGAAGTTATATGGTGTGCTGGCCTTCATTTGTTGGGAACTGTGAGGTAATGTATCAGCTCTATAAAACTCTGTTTAGACCACACAGCATATTGTGTTCAGTTCTGGTCGCATCGTTCTGAGAAGGCGTGGAAGTCTCAGAGAGGTTACAGAGGAGATTTACCAGGATGCTGCCCGGATTGGAGACATGACTTATGAAGAAAGATTGAGTGGACTGGGCTTTTCTCTTTCGAGCAATGACAGATGAGAAGTTACTTAATAGAAGTGTATAAGATTTATCTAAAGACATAGATAGAGTGGACAGACAGCACCTTTTTCCCAGGGTGGCAATGGCCAATACCGGGGGACATCCACTTGAGGTGAATGGAGGAAGGCTTAGGGGAGATGTCAGAGCTAGGTTTTTTTAAAACATGGAGAGTGGTGGGTGCTTGGGATGCACTGCTGGGGTAATGGCAAATGCTGATACAATAGGGACTTTTAAAAAATGAATAGAAAGGCACAGGTGATGGGCAAAGGTTAGATATAATCATGAGATTATATTGGTCAACACATCATGGGAAACAAGGCTCATACTATGCTGCACTGTTATACATTTAAACATTTTGACTCTATATGTCATGATGGATTTTAGCATTTCCTCACTGCTGACATTAGGTTCATGTGTTTGTAATTCCTAGTCTCTTTTTTTTCCTCTTCCTCCATTTAAAAATAGTGGGGTGATTTTTGCATTCAATCAATCCATAGGAACTGCTGTCTGAAGAATTTTGGAAGATACATGCCAATGCACTTTCTTTTGTACTCTCGGACATAAATCATCAGGACCTAGGAATTTTTAGGCCTTGAACCCCGTATCTAGCACAATTACTTACTAATACTAATTTACTTCTGTTCCTCACTCTCTCTGTATCCTACAGTTCTGAGAAATTACTTTTGTCTCCTTTGTAAAGACTGAACTGAAGTATCTATTTATTGTTCTGCCATTTCCCCTGTCAGCCACACTGGAGTCATCATTCTTGAATCATTACACATGGATTCCAGCAATTTATCCCTCACAGTATTATTGCTAATTGCTAATTTGATTGAACCAATCTAAAAGTCAATTAAAGCCATTCATGATTACAACAATGCCCTTGTTGCATGCATCTTCAATGTTCCATCTATCTGTTTAATTCCACCCCCAACAGCACTTCCTGACATTTTCTACCCCTTGATATGTCTTCACTCCAACCATACGTACTCCACATCATGATTTTCGCAGCCAATTTCCATTTCATTATCTCATTGATTTTCTCCTTTACTAAAATAAACAACAATCTCTTTTCCAACTCTTCTCCCTTTTGCCTGATCTTCCTGAATATTGGATATTCCTGGATGTTTATTTCTAACCCTTGGTTACTCTGTAGCTGTGCCTCCCTAATGTGAAAAAAGACTTTTTATGGAGACACAGGAGACACAAGCGACAGTGGATGCTGGAATCTGGAGCAAAAAAACTCATTGCTGGAGGAATGCAATGAGTCATGCAGCATCCGTGGAGGGAGACTTAACTCCACTTTTTAAAAGCTTACAACCTTTTATACATATTTTCACTATTAATTCATCTACACCATTGTGAAGTCTCCACCTGTTAAGGTACAATGTGTTAGCCTTGCCATTTTAACATTTTCTTTGTACTGTGACCTTATTTGCCTGTCTTCATTTTCTCTTCCTTCCACTTTTGCATCTTTCTTGTCCTATTGATCACTACCCCACACTCCAGACATTGGTGTAAATTGTCCAGATTATTCTGGTCCCACCTCTCCCAGAATTCCCCCACCAAGCACCACCACCACCACAGCATCTTTGGTATTCATTTGGTAAATGACTATTCCTACTCCTACAAGCACATGGTATTGATAGTACTCCAGAGATTAATAACTTTCAGGTTATTATGCTTTGTAACATTACAACATTAAACTCATTCAAATGAAGACAGGAGTCCAATAATAGGTGTGTAACTTCTTCTTTTACTTTAAGCGAGATGTGCACTTATTAGGTGGCAGCGTGACGATGGAGGTAATTAACATACTTTTACATGTGACCTGTAATTAATTATTTAAATGAACAAGAATGCTTAATCAACCAATATACACTGTACACCAGACTACTCAAATATTATTTCAATATCAAATACACAACACAGGTCCTTACTTTTAATTTACCTATCCACTGTGTAATTTAACTATTCAGGTCCATTTTTACTCATGCGGTTGTTGCCAAATGTCTTGAGAACAGCACTGAGTCACCTTGATTCCAACACCAGAGAGATAACGTACCCTCCTGAGAATCTCCTTAGTGGTTGCAGAATTAATAATTTCTCCTTTTCCTTCTCAACATAAAGTACAAAGTTTTAAGTACATTTATTATCAAAGTATGTATAATATATACAACCTTGAGATTCGTCTCCTTAGAGGCAGCCACAACATGAAAAAACTCAATAGAACCCATTAAAAAATGTGCAGAAACAAAAACAAATCAGGCAAATAATAAAAGTAAACAAATAACAAATAGAACTGAAGTTCATGAAAGTGGATCCACAGCCATCATTGCTGCCGATCCAGGAGTTAATTGCAGCCACAGCCTCAGTTCAGTGCAGAGGTGAGTAAACCTTATAGAGCAGCAACCTCATCATTAGCCTGTCCCTGGTTTCCAGCCCCTGACATTTTCAACCTGGTCCAGTGCTTAAATCAGCCAAACCTTGGGTTGCTCCTCGCTCTTGGACAAACTGCCTAGACTCTGCCTCGCCTCTGCTTGCCTTGCCTTGGTTCTGCCACATCAAATTGCCTCCACGTCCACTCCAACAATGCCTAAACATTGGCTTATTTCCCGCTCTCGGGCCCGGGCCTCGCTGCTACAGGTCGGCTTGTGCCTGTCACTGCACAAACATCTTGCACCTTTGAGACTTCAGTTCACACAGCAAAAATGACAGGTCGTACAGGCGGGGCAAAAGCTCAGCTCCGAAAGGGAAGTTACAGGCTATTGACTGCAGTGATCTTATCTGAGAAAAAGTTTTGTTTGTTTTATTTGCTACCAGAAAGTTTTCGCAGCGCTTCACCAGTGCCATCTTAAACCTCACCTTCAACATAAGGTGCGTTACCGCCATCTACTGAGTTGGAGTGTGGAGCAGAGGGGCAGGAAGTATACCCATTGAATTCACCTCCCCAAAAAATCTCAAATAATATCAAGAAGTCTATTGCTATTCAGAAAGTCAAATACACACTTATATATGTTACAATGGCAGTAATATCCCAACAAACTTCCCGTGTGGAACTGTGTCTGTCCCAAAGATCTCAACTTAGCAATTGGATGTTTCTTTGTACCTGTTAGAAACTGCACTCAAACGATATAGGCTACACTGCTTCTTGACAAGTGCACTCCCGACAAATGCCTGTATCATACATATTAATTCTGAACAAGAAATTATTCAACCTAGTCTGTCCAATATGTAAATGTGTAAGAATAACTTGTTCTCTCCTTTTATACCCATCTACCAGTTGAGTTCCCACCATCCTCTAAATTTTATATAAATGCTGTCCTTTCTTTTCCTTATCCCACTTTGTTGCCACAGTGATTGAATAAATTTTAATTATGGCTTTCAGCTCCCCCTTATGAAAAGGCACTACTGTATTTAGAATCAGAATTAATATTACTGATATTTGTTAACTTTGTGGCAGCAGTACAATGCAATGTATAATCATAGAGGAAAAACTGAATTAGTGTGAATATATTAAATAGTTAATTTTTTTTTGTGTGCCATACTCTGCCAGAGCCTCGACGACCACTTTTTTTTTTTTTACGAGGCCGAGTTGTGAGCTCGACACTCAACCCGGCACGGATGGAAAGCGTGCCCGGGAGCGGCCCGACTGGGTTCGAACTCGGGAACCTTCACTCCGGAGTCCGGTGCTGATGTCACTGCGCCACCAGCCGGGTTAATAGTTAAATAAGTAGTGCAAAAAAAAAAGAAATAAAAAAGTAGTGAGGTAGTGTTCATGTTCATTCAGAAATCAGATGGCACAGGAGAGGAAACTGTTCCTAAATCGTTGAGTGTGTGCCTTCAGGCTCCTGTATCTCCTCCCTGGTAGCAGCGGTGTGAAGAGGGCATGTCCTGGGCGATGGGGGTCCTTAATGATGGAAGCCATCTTTTTGAGTTACTGCTCCTTGAAGGTGTCCTGTATATTATGGAGGCTAGTGCCCACAATGGAGCTGACCAATTTTACAACTCTCTGCAGCTTACTTTGATCCTGTGCAGAAGCCCACCCCCCAATACCAGACAGTAGTGCAGCCAGCTAGAATGCTCTCGATGGCATATTTGTAAACATTTGCTAGTGTATTTGGTGACGTACCAAATCTCCTCAAACTCCTAATGAAATATAGCCGCTGTCTTGCCTTCTTTATAGCTGCATTGATATGTTGGGTCCAGGTTAGGTCCTCAGAGATATTGACACCCAGGAACATAAAACTGCTCAACCTTTCCACTTCTGTTCCCTCTACGAGGATTGGTTTGTGTTCCCTCGTCTTACCCTTTCCGGAGTCCACTATCAGTTCTTTGGTCTTACTGATGGTGAATGCAGAGTTGTTGCTACGACACCACTCAATTAGCTGGTACATCTTGCACCTGTATGCCCTCTCGTCACCATCTGAGATTCTGCCAGCAATGGTTGTATCGTTAGCAAGTTTATAGATGTCACTTGAGCTGTGCCAAGCCGCACAGTCATGGGTGTAGAGAGAGCAGAGCAGTGGGCTAGCCGCACATCCCTGAGGTGCACCAGTATTGATATTATCCTTATTTTAATTATTTATATCCTTATTTTAAGTGAGTGCTTAGCTAGAATTTCTGCCATTTTGTTTCCTTCAACCCAACATGGGTAGCAACCCATATGAAATATATACAGAGGCACAGACCCTGCAGTCTCAACAGATGTTGTCCAATCTCAAGAAGAATGTTTGGCCTACAATTTGAAATTCCTGTTTTAATAGCTGTAAAGACCAAGTATAAATCAGAGTATAGAAGCACATTATTAGAGTGTACTTTTTCCAATTCATTCCAAGGATAACATGATAGCAACCATCTCAGATGCGAATATTGATACTTTGTCTGATAATCTTTTCTTAATAGTCACCTGAAACCTTGAAACACAAACAGAAATATGTGCCATGACCTGTCATTGGAGATTTCGAAGCATCAGTGTAGATATGTAAGATTCCATAATATCTGCCTTGCATATATTGTTGAATGTCCTGATGTCCTGTGCTACTGATATGCAATCATTCCTCATCTTGATCCTTCCCTGAGAGCCCAAATTAACAACAGGCAAAGGGAAAAAAGCATGGAGGAATGACAGAAAGGGGTAGAGTGGGACCATATTCCACATTAAACAACCCAAGATTTTGTGTTCATTCATTTCCCATCCACCCAAAACTGAAGACATTATGAATACTGTGCTCCCAAGACTAACATTGCCACTATTGTATGACCAACTTTATGTCCTCTTTTGTTAACGCATTAAACAATTGCTAACTGTAAACCGTTTAGATGTAAAGGTATTTTGCCTATTTCTACCAGTAATGCTGAAACTGGGAATGATTTAATAGCACCACAACATAATCTCAATTCTTGAGCGTGAGATGGTGTACATATATCATTTAGTTGAGTGGTGTCCCAGCAACCATCTTGTACTCAATGTCAGTAAGACCAGAGAGCTGACTGTGAACTTCAGAAAGGGTAGGATGAGCGAACACACACCAGTCCTCACAGAGTGATCTGAAGTGGAAAGAGAGAACAATTTCAAGTTCCTGGGTGTCAGCGTCTCTGAGGATCTATTCTGGGCCCAACACATCGATGCAGTTAGCAAAAAGGCACAACGACAGCTATATTTCATTAGGAGTTTGAGGAGATTTGGTTTGTCACTAAAGACTCTCATAAATTTCTACAGATGTACCGAGGAGAGCATTCTAATAGTCTGCATCACCGTCTGGTATGGACTACTGCACAGGATCGAAAGAAGCTGCGGAAAGTTATGAATTCAGTCAGCTCTATAACGAACGCTAACCTCCGTAGCATCCAAGTCATCTTCAAGGTGCGATGCCTCAAAAAGGCAGCGTCCATCGATAAGGACCCCCACCCACCCAGGAAATGCTCTCTTCTCACTGCGGCAGTGGCGGTCCTTATTGACCGACGAGGTACAGGAGCCTTAAGGCACACTCCCAAAGATTCGGGAACAGCTTCTTCCCCTGTGCCATCTGATTTCTGAATGGACATTGAACCCATGAACACTACTATAGATAGATAGCGAGCGAGGCTGAGCCATAAACAACACATCCATTATCAGACAGAACTGTTTTAAACAATTATATATATTTAAGTGACAGCCTATTCGCACCCTAATCACACCCAACTGAGCACATTCAAGGGCATTTTTATGCACTTCTCTAGAATTTTATTCACACACCCCTTCCACGTTAGCCTGTTCTTCCTCCCAGTATTGTTCTCATCCTCTGGTGCAGCAGAAACACAAGATTCCTACCACTGCCTTTTCTTAAGGGACCCTCCCCCAATCAGTATTCATACCACATGGCTGAAATCGGAGAGGAGTTTGCAGTAAACACATGGGAGCCGCGTAAACTCTATAAATACAACTGAAAGCCGCGCGCCTCATCGAGCTGTATTTTGACGCCTTTCAGTGGGATGGAAGTCTAACTACTGATACACCTCAATGGATAGAAGATAGTTTCCCACGAGCTGCTGAGTTGGGATTCAAGGCGAGACTTCCCAATTAGACACAAATGTTCTGTATAGCCTTATTAGATGAGCTACCAAAAAAACGCAGGCCTTGGAAAACCAGCGTCTTTTCCCACTTGGAACGTTTATGCTGTGAAGTATCTTGTTATTTTTTAACAACTGGAATCATTTTTACTGTGTTGTTACAAATCTCCGGTTTCTTGTCGATTTAGAAATTCTATACGTTTCATTTACGAATTAAAGCCAAGCACTACCTCGTCCCCTTCCGATAATAGCGTGATTTAAACTCAAGATCAGCACTAAACATTTTATCAATCTAACTAGTTTAATCTTGACACCAAGACTTATATGAAAGTCATTGAAATACAAACTAACTCTGCGTCAAATGTTATTAATATTTGACCTTGTTTAATGTTGGTAATTGCAGATACGGAATATGCTATATAGAGAGACGCTTTAAATGCACAATGTCGATTCATGGCATTATTTCCGATGGAGAATGCGAAGCTATACGCCTCGGGGCGAGCCACCGCGTCAGTTTTGTGTCATTAATGTCACATTCATTAATCAGCTTGTCTTGACGCTGTTTTGCGCACAGTCTCGTGGTCCGTGGCAGCTTAGAGAAAAGCAATGATCTGCTCTAGTTTTTGTAAACAGTACATACATTCAATGGCGACTCGGATGCGTTTATTTTCGGCGGGGAAGTATGAGGTAGCGTGGTGATGGGCCACACTGTAAAGATATCCTTGTATTAACTGCCAGTTTTCTCACGGGATCAAAGGTAAGTATCTAAAAGGCTCTTCTGATCATTATGACGTTGTTGTTTCTTTCACAAGTTCGACAAGCTCGTCACACCATTGACGATGTGTCATTCTTACCACTCTGCCTTTCTATGTAATTCCTTGAAATTCATTACTTAGCCATTGGGCATCTTTCATAATATTTCCTCAGATGATTTGGCAGCGTATTTTGTTTGCACTTTGCAAGTGCACCTGTCTGTTTGTTAAACTTTATTGGCTATACCTTGACATTTCTCATACTACACTGAAGCCAAAAATATGACCCGCTTTTCAGTTACCAATTACCAATGGAAGTAAAGCAACCTCTCCACAGCAATAAATTAAACATTGGTCCTGAAGAACAGATTACAACCATTGACAGCTACAGCAGTAAGAACTTCTCATTACGTAATTTTATTTCAGATGACAAATTTCCCACGGGGGGGGGGTTCATTTGTGCTAAGCCACATAAAGGGATAAATGATCAAACGTTTGATGAAAGAGTTAGTCTTTAAGGGGTATCTTCAAGGAGAAAAGAAAGGCAGAAAAGTGTAAGGGGAGGAATTTCACATCTTAAGGTCCTAGTAATGAAGAAATGGGGTCTGAAACTCAATTTGGGGTTAAATATAACAGCAAGGGAATTTACCAAGGAAGGGAATAGAAGTGTAATTCTTCCAGTTTAGTGTACTGCTTGGTTCCTCAAGGCTGTGATAGTGGGAGGAGGGGTGTGTAGAGGGGATTAACTCCCACTACCTATTAAATGCTCTCAATGGTGTGTGCCTCAAATAGCATCTGGCAACCACGTCCAACTCCTGGCCTTCACATGTGGCTTAGCTACTAAGCCCGGTGGAATAATTTCTAATGACAGGAGAAGGGGCAAAGGTGGGTTACTAATGCATTAAAACCAGTGACTTCAGGCAGATGGGGCTCTTCAGCTGTGGTTGGCTAGGAGAAGAAAATCTCTGATTTCAAACCTCTGCTGCCTTACAGCTAGATCCACTCATGGAGGAGACTATGGGAGTAAACCCCAAGGAAAAATCTGCAGCTGGAGTCCTTAAGGCAGTCCTATGTTGAGTTCAGCACCGACTGACAACTCTTGCAATGCCGCTGGTGCCAAACTGTATTGGTTTCTGCCGTTCCTTTGGGTTCGTCAACTGCATGGAGAGGGGGAGTCTGCTGCATGGGCAACAGCTTGCTCTCCGTATCATTCCACCCTGGCTTGGGTATCATGTAGACAACCAGGACATAATATCCATAGCTGACCTTGACCAATGGAGTATCTCTCTTGTGCACTGCTTTCAGTGACCACAACGTGATTTCCTTTGCATGAACATGGGGTTCTGTAGATATTGAACATAGAGCTGTAATGCTATTACTGATGTGGAGAAAGCCATGAATAGTTGTAAAACAATCTTCTTCTTCTTCAGCTGTCTATTGATTTTCGATGTTGACTGTGACCTGGGCAAGGTTGTATGGAAGACCAGCAGTTGCCCATGCTGCAAGTCCCCCCTCTCCACGCCGCTGATGTTGTCCAAGGGAAGGGCACTTGGACCCATACAGCTTGGCACCTGTGTGTTGCAGAGCAATGTGTGGTTAAGTGCCTTGCTCAATGACACAACACACTGCCTCAGCCAAGGCTTGAACTAGTGACCTTCAGATCCACTAGACTGATGTCTTAACCACTTGGTCATGCGCCACACATTGTAAAACAATACTGATGTGGGAAGTGATGATTTTATTGTATACATGTCTGAAACTCAACTTGGACCAAATATCTACAAGGGAAATTAACATACAGAAGGATAGAAATATACCTTTTCCATTTTAGTACATTGCACTAGGTGATCTGTATTGGAAAGACTGAGGGCATGCTGATCAACTATTTTGCAGAATACACTTGCTTAGAATACAAAGGTGACTCTGAACTTCTAGTTGTCTGTCCCTTTACTTTTTCAACCCCACCCCCCAAGTCTGAACTTTCTGGCTTTGATCTGTTATATTACTTCAATATAAGTTTGATAAGCAGTACCTTATCTTCTGACAATGCACATTATCATCCTCAGGGCTTAATTTGAATTCAACAACGTCAAGTAACAAGCCCTTCAATAAGAACCAGCCAGGTATATTTCCCTTTCTCTTTCTCTTTCCCTTCTGTTTTAATTTATCTCCTTTTATTTTCATCTCTTTGGAATTTGGAGTTGTCATCCTCTCTCATTAGGCAACGTTGTACCTCTGGTATCCACTTCATTCTAAACTGTCTTACTTGTACTGAAAGATCATCAGTTGGAAATGTTGACTCTATTTCACTCTCTTGAGATGCTGCCCGACCTGCTGAGTGTTTTTAGCATTTTCTGTTTGCATTAAAGATCATTTGATAGCAAGTTTTCATGAAGGGAAAGACTAAGTTAGGAGAGCAATAATCATGGCAAGTATGAAGGAAAGCAAACTACATGTGGAGACAGTAATCATATCAAGGACATTAATGAATGATTAGTTCACAGTTACTGTACTATATATATTGAGTTTTCTATTATATTGTAGTGTTAATGAATCATTTTGGAATAGTATTCAAAAAACTGTTTTACATAGGACTTGCTCATAAGTATGATATGATCTGTGACTACCTGTTTTGTTGAAACGTATAAAATCCTAAAGGGATTGGACAGACTAGATGCAGGAAGATTGTTCCCAATGTTGGGGAAGTCCAGAACGAGGTGTCACAGTTTGAGGATAAAGGGGAAGTTTTTTAGGATCGAGATTAGGAAAAACTTCTTCACACAGAGAGTGGTGAATCTGTGGAATTCTCTGCCACAGGAAACAGTTAAGGCCAGTTCATTGGCTATATTTAAGAGGGAGTTAGATATGGCCCTTGTGGCTACAGGGATCAGGGGGTATGGAGAGCAGGCAGGTACAGGGTTCTGAGTTGGATGATCAGCCATGATCATACTGAATGGCGGTGCAGGCTCAAAGGGCCAAATGGCCTACTCCTGCACCTATTTTCTATGTTTCTATGTTTTATAGAATGTTACTTTGCAAGACTCAGTTTCTCATTTTTTAAGCATTTAGCTCAACTCTCAAAGGTACTTATCCTTTTTCTCATTGCAGTCTGTTTGGATTCATTTGCTCACATGGACTAGCACATTTCCAATGACCCTATTCTTGAAGGTACGTTTTCTAGCCCTGAGTTTAGTTACTTGTCTCAAAATTGAAGTATCTGAATACATTGCTTAGTCTGAGATACAATTGCACTTCCTGGATAACAAAACTGAGATGATGTTATTTGCTGATATAGTACAACAGGATCAACAACACATGCCAATTATTTGCGCATGACTAACTTATGGTGAAAGCAGCATCTATCATCAAGGATCCCCACCACCCAGGTCATGCTCTCTTCTTGCTGCTCCCATCAGGAAGAAGGTACAGGGGCCGCAGGACTCACAACACCAGGTTCAGGAACAGTTATTAACCATCAGGCTCTTGAACCAGAGAGTATCACTTCATTCAGCTTCACTTGCCCTGTCACTGAACTGTTCTTATGGACGCACTTTCAAGGACTCTTCATCTTATGCTCCCCTCGATATTTATTGCTTATTTATTTATTATTATTATTTCCTTTGTAATTGCACAGTAGTTGACAATGCATGCTGGTTGTCCACCCTGTTGGGTGCAGTCTTTCATTGATTCTATTATGGTTATTGGATTTATTGATTATGTCCACAAGAAAATTAATCTGGATTGCATATGGTGATGTATATTTACATTACTCTGAACTTTGAAATTGATTTTAACTTCATTCATTTCCATTCACATGTGTACAGAAAGTAAATAACCATTTTGGATGCGTCCTCCCAACTCATTTATAACACTGAAATTCCTTTTTCCTACACCTTCCTGATCATTACGGGATACAAAGTCCTTCTTCAAAGCTTGGGGTGTTTTAATAATCGTCACACATTATATAAATGTTAGTAAATAAAAGTATATAATTTATTCCCCTCTGCCAACTGGTTTGAAAAATAAAAATAATCTCTCGAGGGACCTGCAGTTTGATTTTGAAAAGGAAATGTATAACAAAAGGTTTTGCTTTTCATGGAATTAGAGAATCTAACACAAGAAAAGGAGGTATTCTGTTTATACTGCTTGTGTGGGTCCTCTGTAAAATCTGTTGGTTTACACTCCAGTTTTTTCCCTCTACCTTACAAAATTGGCATTTCAAAGTTCTTGCTAAATTGCTTTTTGAGGATTCTAATATTTAAGGTAGTTCACATTCTTTGTGTGAAAGTATTTTTATTTCCCTTTTCCATAAGAGATGGGAGCAGAGTTGGGCCACTTGGCTCATTGCATATGCTCTGTCATTCCATCATACCTGTTTATTATCCTTCATTATCTCCTATCCTCTTGCCTTCTCCCCATAACTTTTGACACTTTGATTAATCAAGAACCAACCTATCAACCTCAGCCTTAAGTATACCCAATGCCTTGACCTCCACAGCTGTCTGTGGCGAAGAATTCCATAGATTCACTACTCTCTTGCAAAAGAATTTTTTCATCATCCTCTTTCCAAATGGATGTCTCTCTATTCTGAGGCTAGATAGGTTGGAAGTGGAGAGGATGTGTCCTATGGTGGGGGTATCCAAAACTGGAGGGCACAACCTCAAAATTGAAGTGTGACCCTTTAGAACGGATCTAAGGTGGAATTTTTTTTTGGCCTGAGTAGTAAATCTGTGCAATTCTGTGCCACAGACTGCGGTGGAGGCCAAGTCCAAGCATATATTGAAGGCGGAAGTTGATCGTTTCCTGATTGGTCAGGGCATCAAAGGTTATGGTGAGAAGGCAGGTGTGTGGGGTTGAGTGGGATCCGGGATCAGCCATGATGGAATGGTGGAGCAGACTCAATGGGTTGAATGGCTTACTTCTGCTCCCATGTCTTATGGAGGCTGTGCCCTCTGGTCCTAGACTCTCTCACTACAGGAAACACCCTCTCTGCATCCACTTTATCTAGGCCTTTCAATATTCAACAGGTTTCAATGAGATTCTCCCTACCCCCCCCCCCACCCCCACCACCCATTCTTCTAAACTACAGTGAGTACAGGCCCAGAGCTCCATCAAACACTCCTCATATGTTAACCCTTTTTTTCCTGGGATCATTGTTGTGGACTTCCTCTGGAGTCTCTCCAATGCCTGCACATCTTTTCTTAGATGAGTGGCCCAAAACTGCTCATAAAACTCCAAATATGGTTTGACCAATGCCTTACAAAGCCTTAGCATTACATCCTTGCTTTTGTTTTCTCATCCTCTCAAAATGAATACTAACATTTGCCTTCCTTACCTTCCTTGGGCTGGCTGGTGGTGTAGTGGCATCAGCACTGGACTTCAAAGCAGATGGTCCTGAGTTCAAATCTGGCTGGTTCCCAACATGGGCAGCAGACAGTATCTGTGCAGAAGAAAGGCCTGGCAATCTACTTCCTTATCTTACTGGGATAACCTTATGGAGAACTACGCTCTCCATGGGGTCACCACGAGTTGGCACTCAAAAACAGCAGCCTCCGACACAACCTGCAAGTTATCCTTTAGGGAATCCAGCATGAGGACTCCCAAGTTCCTTTGACCTCTGAGTTTTGAATTTTTTCCATCTACAAAATATGCCTTTATTTCTTCTGCCAAAGTGCATGGCTATACACTCCCCTACACTATATTCCATCTGCTACTTCTTTGCCCATTCTCCCAATCTGTCTAAGTCCTTCTGCAGACATCCTGCTTCCTCAACACTTCCTGTCCCTCCACCTGTCTTCATATCATCCACAAACTTAGGCACAAGGCCATCAATCTCTTTGTCCAAATTATTGGCATATAACATGAAAAGAATTGGTCCCAACACTGACCCCTGTGGAACACCACTAGTCACCAGCAGCCAACCAGAAAAGGCTCCCTTTATTCTGACTCTTTGCCTCCTGCCATTTTTCCCTTCTTTATAAATTCTTTGACCTCTGGTTAACAATCCATTTGCCAGAGGAAGTAATTTCTCTCTGCATGATCTATTAAAAATAATCTCAGATACCTCTCAGGTCCCCTCATCTCTGTTTCTGCAAACACTTCATGTAAATGAATTCACTCATCCTTATTAATTAGTACTTGTTGAAGTGAGAATAATTTTATTTATAGTGATTGCGATTAATTTTACATCAGCAATGTTTATCACTCAAGTTATCTCGTGCCACTTCTACACTGAGGAAGACTAGTCATTTTCCCACACTTACCATTGCTCTGTGCTGCTCATTTCTACCGCCTACCCAACATCCACAAACCTGACTGCCCAGAAAGGCTCATTGTCTCTGCCTGCCAATGCCCCACTGAACTCGTGTCTACATATTTCGACCCTATTCTATTCCCTTGGTCCCTTCCCACCTACATCCACAAAACATCACATGTTCTCAATCTCCTCCACAATGTTCAATGCCCTGGTCATTTTCACCATGGATGCCAAGTACCTGTGCACTTCTATCCTCCATCAGGAAGGCCTTAAAGCTCTCTGCTACTTTTTCAACAAGAGACCCAATCAGTCTCCCTCCACCACCACCTTCCTCCATTTGACAAAACTGGACCTCATCCTAAATAAATTCTCCTTTGGCTCCTCCCACTTTCTCCTAACCCAAGGTCACCAGCATTGGGCCCCAGCTATGCCTGCCTTATCATTGGTACTGTTTCATGCACCCATGCTGAGCTCATCAATTTCATCAACTTTGCTTCCAACTTCCACCTTACCCTTAAATTTGCTTGGTCCATTTCTGACACCTCTCTCCCCTCTCTTGATCTTTCTGTTTCCATATATGGAGACAAATTGTCTATTGACATATTTTATAAACCTACCAATTCACATGGCTAGCTTGACTATACGTCTTCCCACCTTGTCTCCTGTAAAGATGTTATTTCCTTTTCTCAGTTCATTTATCTCTACTGCATATCTTCCCAGGATGAGGCATTCCTTTCCAGCACACTTGAGATGTTCTCCTCCTTCAAAGTACGGTGTTTCTCTTCCTTCACCATTGATACTGCCCTCAGCCACATCTCCTCCATTCCCCAGATATCGGCACTCACTCCATCTTCCCACCACCTTAATAGTTCCACTAGTCCTCAGCTACCACCCCATGAGTCTCTACATCAAACATGTCATTCTCCACAACTTCTGCCATTTTCAATGGGATCCTACCACCAAACACATCTTTAACTCCTCCCTCCAACTCTCTGCTTTTCACAGGGATCGCTCCCTCAGTGATGTTCTGTCCATTCAACCTCCCCACTAATCTCCCTCCTAGCACATACCCCTGCAAGTGATAGAAATGCTACACCTGCCTATTCGCTTCCTCCCTCACCTCCATTCAGGGCCTCAAACGTTTTTTCCAGGTGAGGCAACACTTCACCTGTGGATCTGTTGGGGTCGTCTATTGTATCTCGTGCTCCTGATGTGGGCTTCTCTATATTTGTGAGAACTGATGTAAATTGGGGGACTACTTTGGTGGGCACTTCCCCTCCATCTACCAAAAGCAGAACTTCCTGGTGACCAACTATTTTAATTACTGTCCCCATTCTCATTCTGGCATGTCATTTCATGGCCCCCACACTTGCCACAATGAGGCCACTCCCAGTGTAGAGGAGAAATACCTCATAATTCATCTCCAACCTAATGGCATGAACTTTGATGTCTCCTTCTGGTAACTTTTTCCTTTCACCTTCCCTCTTCTATTTCCCTCTCTAGCCCTGCCTCTTCTCCTTACCAGTCCATCACCTCCCCCCCCAACCCCGTGTCCCTTTCTCCCATGGTCCACTCTTCTCTCCTATCAGATACCTCCTTCTCCAGCCCTTTACCTTTCCTACCCACCTGGCTTCTCCCATTGCCATCTAGCTGGTCCTCCCTCCCTTTCCCCTACCTTTTTTTTGTTCTGGCATCTTCCCCCTTAAATAAAGGGGCTCAGTCGGGAACACTGACTGTTTATTCATCTCTATAGATGCTGCCTGACCTGCAGAGTTCCTCCAGCACTTCGTGTGTGTTGCTTTGGATATCCAGCATCTGCAGAATCTCTTATGTTTAGTCATTTTCTTCTACTTCCATTCTAACTTCCCTCAGCAATGATAGTTCTTATCCAACCTGAGCAACCTATTACTTCTTAACATGCTGTTTTTATTTTATCCAATATCTCTTACCCATCCAGTTCCCTTTAAATACATCAATTATAGTATACTTCTCCAGTCAGCCGATCAAACCCTCAGTCTATACTTGTTTTTTTTATAATTATTTGTGCCTCCGCTTCTTTAATAATCTTTTATTTTGGATGTTGATGAAAACAATTACTGTCCTTTTTGGTTTACAATTATAATTTTTGCCCTTCTAAAACTGTAATAAATCTCCATAAGTTTCAGTATGGAAACTGTTGTTCAGTACAGCTGTTTTTCCCCTGTATTCTGAATCTGGTGCTTGTCTAAACCTTTTCTGTTCTTTTATTTTAAACTTTTCCCATTATCATGTAGAGAGTTCGAGCTTTGTCTACTCAATATCCTCCTTATGAGAATACTTTTGGTTTGCGGCTTTACGTAACTTCTCTGACATCCGCCATTGCCGATTTACAGTTTTCCTGACCAGATTGTTTCCAGTGGGCGTTTTCACTTGTACAGTGTTTCTTTATTGCCTTGAGAACAATTCAATGAACCCAATTACAATCATTGACGCTCCCCCTTCTGTAACACATCACGCTTGTTCCACTTCTTTCACCAGCAGAATTTCCACCACTGCGTATAATTGGAGGGAATTCTCAGTTTTAACACCTTGGGGAATTCTTTACCCCCACGGCGCGTTATTCTGTTAACCCCAGTCTATATTCGGTTTCCTTAAAGTTATTGGGATAAAATACAAACAACCACTCTATTTGGAGCCAACAGACGTTGTAAGAGAAAAGCGGCCCTCGCTAAAGGAATAAAGCGAATTAAACCTAACTGTTTCAGCTCTAATAAGCCCAGCAATTAGCGAGTTTGAAATTTTCCGCTGAGCTACATGAATGCAGAAGGAAAAAACAGTAAAACATTTCCCAAAGCTCTCCCATCTGAGGTCACTTTCACAACATTTGTCCTCTTCAGCAAACGGCATCCCGCCAAAGACATGAGGGATCAGTCTCTAAGGGCTGTGGAGCTGACTGATTTGAACAGAATTATTGTTCGCATCCGACATTAGTAATCCTTTCCATGAAACTGGCCCTAAAGATGAGCCATTGTGATTGTATAACAATGTATACGTAGTGCCCTCTCCTGTCTACTGTTTATACCCTCGCGTTAAAGTCAACATCAAATCTTGGAACTAAACTGCTCGGTAATCTTCCTCTTGAGCATTGTCTCTGTATGTCGCATTTCTCCTTTATAGTGCTGTTGTTGAGACCATATCAAACAGTCCCTGCGTAGGAGGAAACTAATGTGTTCGTATGGGTTTGAAAATCTCGCAAGGTCCTGTGTGCGCGGGGTAAGGTTGAATGTGGTCCTTGGTCTGTCTCTCCGTATGATGTGGGAATGATTGAGGCGGCATTAACGACGTCTGAAGACACGTGATCGCGGTAACCGTGAGCTTTAAAATGTTTGTTCTCGGCGAGAAGCAAGAGTGAAGGGGGCTGGAGAGCTGAGAGGTCGGGCTAACTGGCGCCAGCGGCTCTGAGGCTCAGGCGATGAGCCGACACCAGCGGTGCAGAGCAGAGCTTCGGGTTCGGCACCTTTACCGACGGATATGCAGGATTGACCAGAATGTCTGGGAGGAAGATCTCATCCGAGTCGTTTAGCTCCACCAGTTCGGACTACCCGGACAGCCCGGAGGATGCTGGTTGTCCGTTTTCACGGCTGCTGAATGGGAAGAGCTCAGTTTCGGGCAGCAGGTCGGCGGCTCGCCGGCGCGTTAATCTGGACTGTCTAGGAGCGAGCATCCGGAAACTTGTCTTTCCAACGGTAAAGGCACGAAAAATATTCCACCCCAGCCCCTCATAGCTTCATCCTAGCCACATTACATACCAGGCAACCCCTCTTGCCGTTGTTATTTTCTTTCAGTTCCCAGACGGGTACTGGCTCTGTACAAGCAATCGCAGTACTCGTTCGGCATGACTTTCTCGTGGGCTCCGTTTCGGCGCCTGTTTCTGTCTCTTTTTGTTAATCATCTCATATCATGGTGAAAAGTTTTAAATCCTTTTAATGACTACCTGAATCTATCACGTTATAGAGGCAGGTCTTTTCTAATTAATTGAAGTCGATGTGATATTTGGTATTTTTAGAAATAGCGACAACCTGCGTATGAGCTTCCTTTAGTCATCAAATCCATGCAGACGATTAACGGCACTGATATTACATCCGGTTCTATACAGTCTAACGTTGATCACACTGGCATTTTAAAGTTAATATCCTGTGGATAGGGATGTTTATTCAGAGTGTGAAATTTAAGTTTATTGACATAACTAATGCGTTTAGAAGAACTTCTTTTTTGGTAACATCAACTACTCTGAAAGGCGATGATAATTTTTGATAGTGATCGGGCTAGCTAATTTTATCCAACAGCTTTGATTTTTGACCGCCTAAACCGCGGAGAGAACCGGCGTTCACTTTTTACCTTAGTGTTTCGCTGTTTTTCTGGGATCTTGCTGGGATCTCTGCTTTTATAGATTCTTGTGATTTTGTAGTAGGATCTTGTGTGTATGTTCTAGGTCCTCGCCTTTACGACATTTACCTCCATAAACTTCTTAATTTATAAATGATATCCTTAGCCTGTTGCTCCAGAAACTAGCAGATTGCCTCGCTCATTTATGCCATTTCGCTGTTAAAGCTAAATCCGAGTTTTTTTTTAAAACACAAGCCCACCTGTGGATCGTATTATATTAATTAACACAACGTAAAGCATTAACATTTTAAAATATATTTAGTTACATCGCGAAGCAATCTTATTATTAGTTGTACTAAATGCAACTTTAAAAAAAAGTTCCGGTGAGAAGTTATATTCCAATTCCAGCTGTCATCTTGATTGTCTCTAAATGAATTATTCCGAAGCCGATATCCATAGTTTTAAAATCGTGAACTCTCACAGGAGACATTGGAAATCTGAAATCAAAACAGGAATTACTGGGATGTCCAGCGGGTCGTCCATCATTGTGGATGATCACCCATGTGAACTGCTAACTGTTACTCCACACATACCTTCCGTGGTAGTGATTTTCGTGTACTTTCAAGTCAATGAGCATCCATAGATGTTTTCTGAGTTTTGGCAGCAATTCGTATCGTATTGTAGAATCTGGACAATTCTTCCAGTTTCTCTCATCTCCCTCTCCTGCTCAAGCCGCTGCATTTTCTAAGGCATTGTAGCACGTTTCGTGGTAGCTCGCCCAAGGGACCATATGTCGAAGCGTATAAAATGCCCCCTTGGGCAAGCTTCATATAAGTAAACCGATGAAAGGGCTTTCACCTGAAGTGCCAGCTGCCACCTTTCCACCACACACGCTGCTCGGCCTGCTGAGTTCCTACATCAGTTTGTGTTTTTTTTGTTTCAGATTCTAGCATTTCCAGTCTGCGTCTCCAGAATCAGCAAACCATTGTACACTGCGCGGTTTCACCTTGTATTCAGTTCCGCTTGTAACTGACTTCTTTTTACAACTTCTTTGGAAGTCTTGTCGTAAGGACCCAGAAATACTCAACCAGTTGATAGCATCAGTGCGCGCTAGTTGATCTCAGTTTAGACTAGGGCAAGGGCTTGAACTCACACTTTCACGATCTGAATTCCCGATATCAACTGACAGTATCTTCATCAAATCAACTGTTGAAATGGCTAGGTTATTAATGAGACAAATGTGCTTCGTGATATAAAAGAACTTCTAATATAGACGATGAGTAATTGTGTTAATTTAGTTAATCTGGTCATTCTAAAACAACGGACAAAATGTGCCTAACTGCATCTGCAGAATTTCTCGTGTTTATATCTCAGACCTCTTGTGAATGCGCGTTGAATGTGAAAATTCGATATATCCTACAGGACAAAATCTGATCTTTCTCTCCGCCACTGGACTCGCCATTGGGGCCGGTGGGGGGAGCACTAACCTATTGAAGGGGACCGTCGGATGCACTTCGCATCAGGCTCTTAGCTTTCCCCCAGGGAGTGCGCTAATATGGTCGCCGACTCCGTGAAAAATAGTAAGCGCTTGAGCTATTGTATTTTCTGTATGCAAACATTTGTTATCACTTCAAAAGGGTGCAGAGGAGGTTTACGAGGATGTCGCCTGGATTGGGGAGCATGCCTTATGAAAACAGGTTGAGTGAACTCGGCCTTCTCTCCTTGGAGCGACGGAGGATGAGAGGTGACCTGATAGAGGTGTATAAGATGATGAGAGGCATTGATCGTGTGGATAGTCAGAGGCTTTTCCCCAGGGCTGGAATCGCTTGCACGAGAGGGCACAGTTTTAAGGTGCTTGGATGTAGGTACAGAGGAGATTTCAGGGGTAAGTTTTTTTACGCAGAGAGTGGTGGGTGCGTGGAATGGGCTGCCGGCGACGGTGTTGGAGACGGAAAAGATCAGGTCTTTTAAGAGTCTCCTGGATAGGTACATGTAGCTCAGAAAAATAGATGACTATGGGTAACCCTAGGTAATTTCTAAAATAAGGACATGCTCGGCCCAGCTTTGTGGGCCGAAGGGCCTGTATTGTGCTGTAGGGTTTCTATGTTCTAAAATGTTAATTTATTGAAAACATATTAAATCTATTTGGACGACTGACAATCAAACATTTAGTACTGTTCAGAAAGGCCAATTATCTGGATAGAACGAGGCCTTCGCGACGCCTCACCGAGGTCCAATAGCCGCTGGCAATCCGATCATTTTCAGGTACGGGGGCCCGGGTCTTGTAGTTTCCTGCATCAGGAGAATATTGGTGTGGATCACAGGCGGCAAGGTCAGAGGATAATCCAAGCCCAGCACCATCCAGCTAATGCTGAGATATATAGTCAGACTGCGCCAAGGCAATTAATTATTTAACTTTTAAAGTTTAAAAAATCCCTGCAGAATGTAAAAGCAGATAATTTATTTTCCCAGCGATGGGACTGGCCCTTTTTCCATTGAAGTTGAAGTTTTCTTTTGCCAGTCCTAAATTGTACGATTCAAATATTGAAATGAAACGTTGGCGATCCTTACAAAAGCTCCATCTGGAAAAATTATGAATCCAAAATGATTTAACTGACGTAAATCGTGCAGGTTAAACAAAGGACGCGTAGCTTCCAGACACAGTTCATCATCTTTTGAAATAGTAAAGAAAATCAAAGTGACATTCACAACACAGGGTTACTCATCTTCCTTCGTAGGCTCATCACTCATCGGTGCTAAAACTCCATCTTAAATCATTGTTTATCATAGTACAGTATTTCATTGTTTTCTCACTGGAGAGCACTAGAAGATTTAAAGCAACAGCTTTCAGTAACATTCTCTAAAGGTCTGGGTGCCACATCGGGCTGCAAAGCAATGACATAAATCCAAAGAGCGGGACATAGATCGAGGGCATGAATTTAAAGCTAGTCCTTCTGTAAATCGGAGGCCCTCCGCTGGCCGCGGATCTTGCGTGCCAGCTCCCCACGCGATACACAAGCCAGGACAGTGTGATATGGAGAGCAAGCTGTCACCCTTGCAGCCCCCTCCCCTTCCCATAGAGCTGATGATCCAGATGATTGGCAGAGACCGATGCAATGTGGCACCAGCGGCGTTGCAGGATTTGTCAGTCAGCGTTGAACTCACGTAGGAGCCTTAGGGGCTCCAGCTCCGGATTTTTCTTAGGGGGTTACTCCCGAAGTCTTCCATGAGTGAGTACAACCGCAAGGCAGTGGAGGTTTGAGATCCGAGTTTTCCTTCTCCGAGATGAGGTGCCATCCACGACTAACGAACCCCATCTGCCCAAAGTGGCTGTTTTGAGGGCGCCTGTAACCGACCTTTGCCCTTCTCCTGTCAGTAGAAGGGCTTCTGCTGGGCCTTGTAGCTACGCCATACGTGAAGGCCAGGAGGCTATTTGAGACACACGCATTTTATAGGTAGTGGGAGTTTATCCCCACTAACGTTCCCCTATAACAACCTTAAGATGCCAGTATACTTCTGTAAGTACAATTGAAATAAATTATACTTTTTAAAGAAACATCTTGTCACACAGTACCTATTAGGGATAATAGCTTACATTCTGTGGGCATTGAAATGACTAATGAGTCCAATGTAGGAACCTCAGACTTTTCCACAAATGGGTAATTTGTGAGGGATGTGCCTTTTCCATTGGTTATCCAGAGATTTTCTGCAAGGACTGGAGGTTCTTAATACTGTCTGTAATGCTCCCATTCCACTGTAAGTTCTCATATGTCAGGGGTTCACAAGATTCATGGGGATATAACTTTTTACAGGGAGTCTTTGAATCCTTTCCTCAATTCTCCTGGTAATTGATTAATATGACAGAGGTTAGAATCAAGTAGTTATTTTGAGAATGTCTCAACAAACATTGAAGCAATCTTACCTGCTCAGTGAACCCATGTGAATGCAATTAGGGTCTCAGTGCTGGACAATTTGGCCTAGAAGAGGATGCTAACCTTGGTTCACATCCTTCCAGCAGATTGGGATGATTTTAATGTAAATAATGTACTTGCCGTAAAGATTTGATCAGTAATATACTGAATGGGGTAATCTTGTCAGCTAGTGCTTATTATTAATTGAACCTATCAGTGCTCGAGCAATCTGGAAAGTAAATTTGGTGCAGTTATACATATCTGTTTTGCCTAATTCCATTCTGAGGCAGAGTTAACCATTTTCTTTTTTATTAGAATTTTAACTAGTTCACGCATGACTTCCTGAGCATTTGGTTTAAACCACATTCTGTTCACATATATGCCAGATACTGACAGTACGTTTCTCACGTGTGCTAGCTACATGCTTAGTGTCACTAAGGGAATTACTGATGTTTGTGATGATCACCTTTTTTTTTATGTTTTCTTTTCCAGAGTAGATGATGAGAGAAGCTAAATGAATAATGTTATAACAAGGGAAGAACTATGTAAAATATTAAATTCTGCACCTTTCCTGTCTTGATTGGAGATATTGAGCTTGTAACACTTTCTTTTAAATATAATAGTAAAACAAAAGTAGTCAGTATCAGCTGGGGTGAATTCTACAAATAGATCTACTCTCTGCTTGCCTCCAACTAATGTTGCTAAAGTATAACTATGACAGCAAAAATAAAACCTATTAAAGTTTTTACAGGCATTCTAATAAATAGTTTATTTTTAATCTACCGGGGGGATTATTTTAAACAAAAATTAGCAAGTGTGGAGTTTGCTGATGCCAGAAGCAAGTAAATTTTATCATTGCAGTTTTTTCCCCTTCAGAATGTGTACCATCTGTATGAGATTCCTAAGCAACCAAACATTGGAAGCAAAAGGCACGATTTATTAAACATTTCACAACTTTGGATCCAGTATAATGAAATTTTAAATTAGAGCAGGCAAACAATTGTGCACCCAGTGAGGCTGCAACTGACCTGGGTTCAAACCTGGCTGGGTGTGTTGAGTTTGCAAATTCTCCTCATGTTCAAGAGAGATTCCTCAGACTACCGAAGTGAGATGTTAAAGATATAGGTGAACACTCCAGCCAGTTGATCTTTAATACCCAGCCAGGTACCCTATCTTGGCAAGATGATTTCCATGGGTTCACCCTTCTGAAGGATGCTCTAATGTCAGCCTCAGAGACAGAAATCACAGAGTCATCAGGGGCTGTGGGAGTTTGTGAAGTTTCCTCCATGTTTTGGTGGTCAAAGTGAGCATGGAAGGCAGTGAGCTCCCCTGGAAGCAAAGCCTTTATGTCACCTATATTGCTTGGTTTCACTTTGTAAGAGGTAGTAGCATTCAAGCCCTGCAGAGTTGTCAAGCATCCTTCAGTGATTCAAGTTTGGTCCAGAATTGCCACTTCGCACAGGAGATGGCTTTCCATAGAGCACACCTGGAGCTCTTGTATCTTACTTGATACAGACATGATTTGAGTATCTCAGCAACTGCTGATCTCCTGGGATTTTCACTCAACACTAAATACAGAAAATGGTGTGAAAAACAAGAAAAATGTCCAGTGAGCAGCAGTTCTGTGGGTGAAAACACCTCATTAATGAGAGAGGTCAGAGGAGAATGGCCAGATTGCTGCAAGCTGACAAGAAGACAATGTTAACTCAACCACACATTCTATCGGTGGTCTGCAGCAGAATATCTCTGAATGCACAATGCGCTGAACCTTGAAGTGGGTGGGTTGTAACATCTGAAGACCATGATCTTTAAGCATAGGAGTTACCAGATAAAGTGGCCACTGAGTGTATGTGGGGCCAATGTAATTGGGTGTTGGATGGTCAATGTAATTGGGTGTTTGATGGTCAATGTAATTGGGTGTTTGATGGTCAGGGTAATTGGGTGTTTGATGGCCAATGTAATTGGGTGTTTGATGGTCAATGTAATTGGGTGTTTGATGGTCAATGTGGACCTAGTGCACTGAAGGTCAGTTTCCGTGCTGTATACTTTAAATCTTAAAGACTTTGAGGAAAATAAATCCTTCTTGCTCCTGATATATCTGGTGAATTACAGTGCCATTTGCATTTGGGATGGCTGTTCCAAATCTAATGATCAGGTGTAAGGACAAAGATGAAAACAAATATTATTCTATGCTTTTCTAATAGAACAGGTTGGTTTCTTTGTCTATTTGAATTGATGAAAAGAAGATACTACAAAATCAGAAATTTGTGCTTATATATAACTGATGTAGGAAAAATTTCAAGAAGTTTTACAAAGTTGTAAAGTTTAGACATCAAGCCAAAGTAGTAAATGTAATCAAACATGACCCAAAGATGATTAATGTAGACAATCTTATTGGATAACTAGACGGTGATGGGAATTAATGAGGAAATTCATGAGTAGTGCTACGAGCAACACAGATGATTGGCTGGGAGATATAGGGGTGTTAAGAGAGTAGGACATGGTACTAACAAACAATTTTTGAGAAGTATTCATTGGGTTGGGCAGTATCTCTCGAGGGAAAGGAATTGTTAATGTTTAGGGTTGAAATCATTCTTCAGATTCTGACACAGCACCTTGTGCTGAAGAGGCCTGTGCTTGTGCTGTCTTCTTCTGTGTTTCAACCTGAAACACCAGCAATTCCTCTCCTCTCACAGATGCAGCTCAAGCCACTGGTCTTGCAGCAGGTTTTGTTGCTACAGATTGCAGCATTTGCAGTGTCTTGTGCCTCTGGCGTATGGTGGTGCAGTGGTTAATTTGCGGGATTAACAGCAGAATTCTGTATCATTGAACCAGAAGCAAAGGTTCAGATCACACATTGATTTCAGGGAATTTAAAGAGAGTAAATCTACCATCCTTATCTATACTTCATTTAACTGTGGTCCTATAAATTTGTTAAATTAAAAAGAGAAAATTCAGGAATACTTGGAAAAGTAAGGCAGCATCTGAGGAGATAAAAGGAGTAATGATTTTTCAGTTCAATCACACCTCATCAGAACATCAAAACTATTTTTCTTCCCACGTATTCTATCTGACGTACCAAAGAGGCACAATATTTTCTGTTTTTTTCAGATTTCCAGCACCTACGATAATTTTGCTTTTGCAAAAATGTGGTTGAATCAGTGGTAGTTAGGAATGATCTGTATGACAGAATTAATGGGATTGTGACTAAATTTTCTGATGATCCAAAGTTCTAGGTAGAGAGGCAGGAAGCATTGAGGAAGCAGGGAGTCTGTAGAAGGACTTGGTTAGATGAGAAGAATGGGCAAAGAAATGGCAGATGGAATACAGTATAGGGAAATGCACGGTCATGCACTTCAGTAGAAAGGATAAAAGTGAAGACTACGTTTTAAACAGGAAGAAAATTCAGGAATCAAGAAATCTGAGGTGCAAAGGGACTTGGGAGTCCTAGTGCAGGATTCCCTAAAGGTTGACTTGCAGGTTAAGATGGTAGTAAGGAAGGCAAATGCAATTTTAGTATTCATTTTGAGAGTACTATAATATGAGAACAAGAATGTAGTGCTGAAGCTTTATAACACCTTGGTCAGTCTGTGTTTGGAGCATTGTGAGCAAATTTCAAGATCAGAATCAGGTTTAGTATCATCAGCATATGTTGTGAAATCTGTTAACTTAGCGGCAGTAGCATGATGCAATACATAAGTATAGAAAAATAGATCAATTACAACAAGTGTGTATATATGTATGTGTCGTGTGTGTGCGTGTGTGCGTGCATGTGCGTGCGTGTGTGTGTGTATTTGTTTTTAAGTTAAATTAAAAATGGTGCAAAAACAGAAATAATAAAAAAGTGAGATAGTTTTTATGGCTTCAATGTCCATTTAGGAATCAGATGGCAGAGGGGAAGAAGCTGTTCCTGAATCGCTGAGCGTGTGCCTTCAGGCTTCTGTACCTCCTACCTGACGGTAACAATAATGGGCGCCACCTTTTTGAGGCACTGCTCCTAGAATGTGTCTTGGATACTACGGAGGCTAGTAACCAAGATGGAGATGACAAGTTTTACAACTTTCTGTGCAGTAGCCCCACCCCCCCATATCAGAAGGAGATGCAGCCTGTCAGAATGCTCTTCACATTACATTTGTAGAAGTTTTCAAGTGTTTTAGGTGACAAACCAAGTCACCTCAAACTCCAAATGAGATATAGCTGATGTCATGCCATCTTTATAGCTGCATCAATATGTTGGGACCAGGTTAGATCCTCAGAGATCTTAACACATAGGAACTTGAAATCGCTCACTCTCTCCACCTATGATCCCTTTATAAGGATTGGTTTGTATTCCCTCGACTTAGCTTTTCTGAAGTCCACAAACAGCTCTTTGGTCTTACTGACGTTAAGTGCCAGGTTGTTGCTGCGACACCACTCAACTAGCTGGGATATTTTGCTCCTTTACGCCCTCGTGTCTTCATCTGAGATTCTGCCAACAATGATTGTATCATCAGCAAAGTTATAGATGGCATTTGAGCTAAGCCTAGCCCAGCAAGCCCCTTATCTAGGAAAGGATATGCTGGCATTGGAGAGGGTCCATATGAGGTTCAGGAGAATGATCCCTGAAATGAAAAGGTTAACATATCAGGAGAATTTGATAGCTCTGGGCCTGTACTCGTTGGAATTTAGAAGAATGAAGAGAGATCTCATTGAAACCTATTGAATAATGATAGGCATAGATACAGTCGACATGGAGAGGATGTTTCCAATAGTGGGAGAGTCCACCACCAGAGGGCACAGCCTCAGAATAAAAGGACGTCTCTTTCGAGCAGAGATGAGGAGGAATTTCTTTAACTAGAGGGTGGTGAACTTCTGTAAATGATTGCCACAGATGGCTGTGGAGGCCAAGTCATTGGGAATATCTAAAGTGGAGATTAATTAATTTTTGATAGGGCATCAAAGGTTGTGGGGAAATGCAGAAGAATGGATTTGAGAGGGATAATACATTAGTCATGATTTAATAGTGGAGCAGACTTGATGGGCCAAATGGCCTAATTCTGCTTCTATGTTTTATGGTCTTATGAGCGATAAATGTTGGGATTACCAATAATATCCACATCCTGTGAGTGAATAAATAACGAAAAGGGCAATGATGTATGAGCAGAAGGTAGAGAAAGAGGGATAGATAGACAGATAGAGAAATAGCATTGAAGTATGGAGAGATTAATAGAGGATTCTTTTTAATGGGATGAATGGAAGCAATGAAGAATAGTTGGAAGTTGGTGAATAATGGAGTATAGGCAAGAAGTTTTAGATGAGCTGAAGTTAGGGAAAGGTGAAAAATACGAGAATTCCAGGTGAGCCTGAGGGTGACAGACACATAAATGAACGTTTCAGTGGTATGAAGCCTGAAGTAATTGCAGCAGCAGACAATATTACAGAGGGTGAGGCAGGTGGACTTTGAAATGGAGTAGTTGGTTAGAAAATCAGTTGAAGATTGAATAAGATAATAGGATTGTAAATGATTTGATTCAGTTTGAGATGGTGGGGATCAAAGATGAGGACACTGAATTTCTTCTTTAATTGATTCAGGGCAGCATAATCAATGTGAAGAAGCACCATTACAAGACCGAAGAAGGAATAGAACAGGAGAAGGTGGAAAGGATGGTAGAAACCCAACTTAAGTAAAGGAGCACATTGTAATATTGAAATAACAATTTGATTTATAATTGTCAATTCATTAAAATTGAAAGGAGAGAATTTTCTCTCTGCATGAAGTGTAATAATCTCATAAAGAATTCACTTTTCATTTTGTAGCCTTTAGTGTGTAAATGTAAAGTTAGGTAGCCATTCCTGATTCATAGAGTGACTGGATCATTGAATTCATTGGAATGCAATACCGAGAAACCTGATGATAATTGTTTATTTCTCTTGTGATCAGATTGCCAGTTAAAGGAAGAATGCACTGGAATTAATATAGGATGAACTGGTTAAGGACAGTAATAGTTTGGTTCATGCATTTTTACAATAAGATGAATTTTTTTATCTTGAGGCATTGCTGCTGGTAGGAAATTCTAGGTCACAGGAAAGGCTTTAATCATTAGTCTAAGTGTTGATTTGTCGCAGACTCTTTACAGGGCCATCAATAATGATCACTACTGATCTGTCTTTGGTTTTTATTCGGCCCTCACTACAGTATGCCTCTTCTGCCATCTGTGAATAAAGCATCAAACAGGCAGGCTTTAAACAGATTAAAGTATCCTCATTGAGAAAGATAGACTGCAAAACAAGGAAGTAATACAATTTATCATTTTTAAATTGTGCAGGAAGTGTGTAATGCTCAAATTGGGGGGGGCGGCGATGAAAGGGAAAAGCAGAAATGCTAACATGTTTGTTTTTTAAAGAGATCTTCAACTTTTATTTTCTTCTTTATTGAATTAGAGAAGGTGTTCAGCTTTGATTTCTATTTTAAAGGTTCACTTAAAGCTGAACCATAAATATTTTATCTGGCCATTGTGTGAAATTGTATTGGGTGAAAACACCTAAATCATACAATTACAGTAATTTCAATACCAAGTTTTATAGGCAAGGAATGTAGAATTGCCAACATTATTTCCTTGATTTCGTGATTAAATGCATATGTAGGATTGAACAAGGCTTAATCCTGTCATAGCTGAATGCTGATATATTTGCCACAATGTCCAGGCTGCTGTTTTTAATATTCTGTTTGATAAATGTTTTGAATACCCTGTTTGTATACTTTCCTCACTTTGTTTAGAGTAGTTATGGGTTTGTTTGGCCAACCACCCGAGCAATCACATTGTCAAGTGCACCCATGACACGACAGTGGTGGGGCTCATCACCAACAATGATGAGACGGTCTATAGAGAGGAGGTGGAAGAGCTTGAGGCCTGGTGCCAGGCAAATAATTTCTTCCTCAATGTCAACAATACAAAGGAATTGGTTATTGATGTCAGAAGAACTTGCACCACTCTTACCCATCTTCATATCAGTGGCACCTGCAAGCAGTTTCACACTCCCTGGAGTGCATATCACACACAACCTCTCATAGTCCCACAACACATCATACACACTCAGGAAACCTCACCAATTTCTCTACTTTTTGAAGAGGCTGAAGAGAGCTGGCCTTTGCACATCCATACTCACGTAATTCTACAAATGCACAGTAGAGAGCATCCCGACAAGCTGAATCACTGCTTGGTACAGAAACCGCACAGCAGTAGACAGGAAAGCTCTACAACGGGTAGCCAAAACTACCCAATGTATCTCAGCACCAGCCTACCTGCCATCAGGGACATGTATACAGAAAGGTGCCAGAAAAGGCCCAGTAACATCATGAAGGATCCCACCCACCCTGCTCATGAACTGTTTGTCCCACTCCCATCAGGGAGGAGGCAGTGTAACATCCATGCCAAGACCACCAGAGTCAACAACAGCTACTTTCTCTAAACAGTAAGACTGATCAATATCTCCTCCCACTAACCCATCTCTCCACACTCCCAACCGTCACTACTTTATCAACTCTTGCCTGTTACCTTACATACAGACACTTCTGTGCGTAGTGTCACTTCTGGACATACAGTCAATCTATGCATATACAGTAGCTATCATGTGTATTGATATTTATTGTGTTTTTTTATTATTATTGTGTTCCAAATTGTGTTTTTGTTTTGCTCCCACAGAAGTACTAATTATAAAATTCACTGTGTGGTTCACACTAGATCAGCATAGTTAGCCAATTAAACTACAAAGAATGGTAAGGTCACAACTTGTATTTTTGACCATGACACTGCTGTCATAGATTGAATCAAAGCTGGTGACCAATCAGCATTTAGGACTGTCATTGAAAACCTGGCTGAGTGCTGCCACAATAACAACCTCTCACTCAACGTCAGCAAGACCAGAGAGCTGATTATTGACCTCAGGAGGAGGAAAGCAGAGGTCCATGAACCAGTCCTCATTGGGGAATCAGAGGTGGAGAGTGGCAGCAACTTTAAATTCCTCAGTGTTATCATTTCAGAGGTATGGAAACGTCGATGCACTGGAATGGGAAATGCTGCTAAAAGTAGTGGATACGGCCCAGTCCATCATGGGTAAAGCCCTCCACACCACTGAGCATATCTACACAACGCATTGTTCTGGGAAAGTAGCGTCCGTCAACAGGAAACCCCACCACCCAGGTCATGCTCTCCTCTTGCTGCTGCCATCAGGAAGAAGGTACAGGGGCCTCAGGATTCACACCACCAGGTTCAAGAACAGTTATTATGCCTCAACCATCAGGCTCTTGGATCAAAGGGGATAACTTCACTCAACCTCACTTAACCCGTGATTGAAATGTTCCCACAACCTACAGACTCACTTTCAACAACTCTTCATCTCATGTTCTCGATATTTATTTATTTATTACTTCTTTCTTTTTGTATTTGCACAGTTTGTTATCTTTTGAACGCTGGTTGAATGTCCAAGTTAATTCCATAATGGTTGTTATTCTATTTGGATTTATTGAGCATGCCCACAAGAAAGCAAATCTCAGGGTTGTAACACATGTACAGTATGAACTTTGATAATAGGTTTACCTTCAACTTTTAGTGTTAGCAAAATGCTAGCAGGGAAGTTGTCTCTCATTCGTTTTAATTTTGATCAAATGTTTAGAGATTTTTGTCCATTGGTGATCTCTCTTCTAGTAAAAGTAAAACTAAACTGAGACTGGGGATGTAATTTGATGCCGTTGAATTGCATCACACTTGGTATCAGAATCAGATTTAATATCACTGGCATATGTCATGAATCTGTTAACTTTACAGCAGCAGTACAATGGAATACATGATAAATATAGAGAAATACCGAGTTACATTAAGTGTGTGTGTATATATAAATGTCTATTAAATAGTTACATTAAAATAAAGAGTGCAAAAGAACAGAAACAAAAAAGTAGTGAGGTGGTGTTCATGGGTTCAATGTCCATTCAGGAATCAGATGGGGAGGGGAAGAAGCTGTTCCTGAATTGCTGAGTGTGTTCCTTCAGGCTTCTGTACCTCCTTCCTGATGGTAGCAGTGTGAAGAGGTCATGTCTTAAGTGGTGGGGATCCTTAATGATGGAAACCGCCTTCTGAAAGCACAGCTCCTTGAAGATGTCTTGGATACTATGGAGGCTGGTACCCAGGGTGAAGCTGACTCATTTTACAAGTCTGCAACTTTTTTTGATCTTGTGCAGTAGCATCCCACCCCCACCCCCCATACCAGACAGTGATGCAGCCAGTCAGAATGCTCTCCACGGTACATTTGTAAAAGTTTTCGAGTGTTTTAGTTGATAAACCGAATCTCCTCAAACTCTTAATGAGATATAGCTGCTGTCTTGCCTTCTTTATAGCTGCATCAATATGGTGTGGCAAAGTTAGATCCTGGTCTCAGACTTGGTACCAACAATTCACAGCTTTTGTTCCATTTTTTTCCCTTTCTCTTACTGTCCTGTTGACCTGTTAATTGCCCTGTTTATTGTGCTGATGACATCTACAACTTATTGCCATGACTACGCTGGCCTTACCCTATCAGATATTCCTTTTGTCCTATGCACACCATCTGCATTTTCTGTGCAATTTAAAGATAATTTGCTTTCTGTCTTTCCCAGTTCTAATGATGGATCTTTTACCTAACACGCTAACTCTGTTTGTCTTTCCACAGATGCTGGTTGACCTGCTGAGTGTTTCCAGAATTTTATGTCTTTATTTCAGATGTTTAGTATCTGCAGCTTTTTGATTTTCACTAGTAGATTTGAAGTGCAGTTATTACTACCAAGTATGTAACAAGGCAGCTAAACAAATGTACCAGAAATAAGAACATTGTCATGTTTAGATGATTTACTTTAGTGATGTTGATTAAGTGATAAACGTTGCTCAGAAAATATAGATCAGAGCTTTCTGGTTCTTTAGAATGGTTCCCTGGATTGTTATATGCCAACCTGATAGTCTTTTCTATCTTGGTTTAATGTCACATTTAATAATCCTTAGTTAAAAGTATACAGCACTTATTCAGCCCCACACTTGAATAGTAAACAAGATTTTGTGCTCGAGGCTTTGTGTGGTTCTTCATTGTTCCACCTTTCCATGCTGTAACATGGAGCTATGGCAGGAGAAATTTGTAAGAAAGCAGAGTACGTTTTTGTCAAGCTAATAAAGTCCTCATGGATAATCCTCACAAAGCAATATCTGATTCTACAGAGGTTAATTGTCTGATAGTGTTAAACTTCCAGAGTCGTTTCTGAAAAGACTCTTTCATCAGTCTTCAACTGAACTTGAATTTCTGTCAGAAGCTGTAGGTGTATTGTGAAGGAGTTTGAATTATGTTAGAATGTGCTACATTTTGTAGGCTTGTAGGAAGAGGTATAGTCATTATTTATTTTTAATCTAACTAAAATGTTATCTGAAAATGTATGTCATATACTGAAGCTGTTTACATATTCTAATGTTTCATCAAGAGAAGTCATTATGCATGAAATAGCACAGAGTGTGGGAGTTTAGTCTGCGTAGGAGCACAGCTAACAATGGATGGATCATTTCAACCATATGTAGATCCTTGTACATTGATGTGGTTTGATCATAATTGTAAAGTGCCAACAAGAGCTCAAAGACTTGAGCACGATGCTCAGGCAGACCTGTCTGTGTCATGTGATCAGTTCCTGCACTGTTGTAAATGCAGTGCAGGAGGTGAGGTTTTAAACTGTTAACTTGTCTGCCTTGAAGAATGGGAGCACTCTTGTCGTGGCCTTATTGAACAATCAGTCAGTGCTACAAAAATAATTGATCCAACTGTTTATCAATGATTCTGACATCTTGTGGTGTACAAATTGGCCATGCAGATTATGTAGCAATGATTATTGCATTGCAGAAGCACCTAAAGCACAAACAAGAGAAAATCTGCAGATGCTGGAAATCCAAAGCAACACACACAAAATGCTGGAGGAGCTCAGCAGGCCAGGCAGCATCTATGGAAAAAGGTGAACAGTCCATGTTTTGGGCCAAGAGCCTTCATCAAGACTGTGAAAAAAAGATGAAAACTCAGAGTAAGAAGGTGGCAGGAGGGAAGGCAGAAATACAAGGTGATAAGTGAAACTGGGAGAGGGGGAGGGGGTGAAGTAAAGAGCTGGAAGTTGATTGGTGAAAGAGATAAAGGACAGGAGGAGGAGGAATCTGATAGGAGAGGGTAGAAGACCATGGAAGAAAGGGAAGGAGGACGAGCGCAAGAGGGAGGTGATGGGCAGGTAAGGAAATAAGGTGAGTGGGGGGGAACAGGAATAGGGAATAGTAAAGGAGAATACCTTTTATCTTTTTCACTAATCCTCTTCTCAGCTCTTTACTTCACCCCTCCCCCTCCCAGTTTTCACCTATCCCATGCCACCTTGTACTTCTTCCTCCGCTCCCCCCACCTTCTTACTCTGACCTCATCTTTTCCCAATCCTGATGACAGGCTTCGGCCCGAAACGTCGACTGTTTACTCCCTTCCATGGAGTTCCCTGGCCTGCTGAATTCCTGCAGCATTTTGTGTGTGTGACTCTAAAGCACATTGGCATTGTTTGAGATCATGATGATTACTATCTTAATGCCAGTACCTTTTTGCTCACCTTATTTCTGTTTGTGAGAACCAGCTGTCTGTAAATTGCCTGCTGTGTTTCCCACATTTTGGAAGTGGCAACTCTTTAAAAGTAGTTTATCGTTTGTGAAACAAGTTGTCCTGAGTTGAAAAATGTATATTTTTCCCTTATACTAGATGGATAAGTGTGTGTGCGTGTGTGTGTGTGTGTGTGTGTGTGTGTGTGTGTGTGTGTGTGTGTGTGTTGGAAGGAACTGTTGATGTTTTGGGTTGAGACCCTGAATTAGGAATGAGAGTGGAGAAGGAAGATAACTTGAATAAAGAGCGAGTAAGTAATCGGGGGCTGGTTCATGATAGGTAGACAAAGGAGATGTGAATAATGACGGGCAAATTGAGAAATTGATTTTGGTGTTTATCATAAATATAAGTGGATAGTTTGTCTCCTGAGACTGAGACAGATAAAACCAGAAATTGGAGAGAAGTATTGAAAATGGCAGAAGTCTCCTTTTTCAGGATCTTTCTGACTCTGTCACGTCATACAAACTATCCACTGACAATTACTATAGATGCAATGACACCCACAGCTACCCAGCCTGCCCCTCTCCTTGTCTTCCTGTCTCTGGTAAGGACACCATCCCTTTAACCCAGTTCCTCTGTCTCTGCCACATCTGTTCTGAAGCTGAGGCCTACAATTGCAGGGCATCTGAAATGTCCTTTTTCACAAAATGCAACTTCCTTCTTTCACATTTCTTCTGCTTCCCAGACTTCTGCTTTCAGAGCCTCCCTCCAAACAACAGAGAGGAGATTCCTCAAACCCTCACCTTTTACTACATTAATATCTGCATCTAGCACTTTAACAGTTGTAAAGAACTCATCTCATATTCCACCTGGGTAGTCTCCAACCCAATGGAATGAACATTGAATTTTCTACTATCTGGTAATCCTCCCCTTCCCACCCCTAGACTCATCCCTGATTCTTTCATTTTCCCCTCCTGGTTTCATTCACCTATTACCTACATATCTGACCCAGTGGACACCCTCCCCCTTTTCAACTCTATTCTCCTTTCCTCTTCCTTTTTGATGGTTCGCATTATCACCTTCCTTATGTTTCAGATTCTAGCACCGAGTTCTTGCTTATCACCTTCTGTCAGTTCTCTCCAATTTCACCCCTCCCCCACCCTACCTGGCTCCATTTCCCTTTTTTTCCTCATTTGCTTCCATCCATCACCAACCTCCCTCTGTTTCCATCTGTCCATCATCTCTCACTCTCTTCGGTCCACCTATCACCTGCCAGCCCTTGTCTGACCACATCTGCAGTCTCTTGTGTCACCATCCTATTTATAGTAGTACCAGCAAAGATGCATAAAATAATAATGTTAGAGAGGAAGGAATGAATAAGAGCATTGCTTCAAATACACTGAGTTCCTACTGATGAATACGCATTTGTAGGTCTCTGTGAACTTGCTTTTCAAATGGAGCAGAGCATTTGTCTTGAAGAACTACTTTACTTCATAGGTGCAGCATTAGTTTAAGGGGTATAATTAAATCATCTGGTAGTTTTCTCTCTCAGTATGTTGATGAAGGAAATGCCAGTTTTGTATTTTTATACTGATGGCAAAATAAAAGATGTTGAATTTTTCAGTATGGTTTCATTTTTTCTCATTAAAATAATTACATTTTGTGACATACCAATGAATGTTAATTTTTGCTGATACATTTTATTGCTCCCAGTTAATAATTTGGCATAAATTTGTTTCTATTAAAAAGTGATTTTAATGTTTCTCTTTTTTTCTTGAAAGCCCACCCTTTGCAATGGCAGTAGCTCTGTGCCTTCCCCATTCAGCTGTTTGATCATAAGATGCACATAGTCATAATTAGTCATCTTCTCTTGTTGCTCGATATCCATGCATTCTCTTGTTCTATATGAAAACCGGGAGTTGTCTAATCCGTTTGGTTTCGTATTTGACAGGACTGTGTGACTACCAGCTTGGGAGAGGGGAGCTCACAGCCTCCATTAATATGTTAAGCCATCTGTTTTAGTGATGTTGGTTAAGCGATAAATGTTGGAAAGAAAATATTGATCAATGTTTTACTGATTAAAGCTTTCCAGTTCTTTAAAATCATTCTGTGGAGCTTTTCATGCTAACCTGATTATGGTCTTATATTAGAATATTAATCTGTAAATATTTAGCACACTTGTTTTATTCTGACTGACAATCTTAATGAGCTATAAAAGTTTGCTTTAGCAGGCACTTGAGCAAATCACCACTCCCAGTATGCCTATAGCTTGGTTTGAAACCTGTTGCAACTCAACTATTCCTTTTTGTTGTGAATCCCTGTTCAGAATAAAGCAACACACACAAAATGCTGGTGGAACGCAGCAGGCCAGGCAGCATCTATAGGAAGAAGGACAGTCGACGTTTCAGGCCAAGACCCTTCGTCAGGACTAACTGAAAGAAGAGATAGTCAGAGATTTGAAAGTGGGAGGGGGAGGGGGGGATCCGAAATGATAGGAGAAGACAGGAGGGGGAAGGAAGAAGCTAAGAGCTGGAAAGTTGATTGGCAAAAGGGATACAGAGTTGGAGAAGGGGGAGGATCATGGGACAGGAGGCCTAGGGAGAAAGAAAGGGGGAGGGGAGCCCAGAGGAAAATGGAGAGCAGGCAAGGAGTGATTGTGAGAGGGACAGAGAGAGAAGAAAAAAGAAAAAAAAGGGGGGAAATGAAAATAAATAAGGGATGGGGTAAGAAGGGGAGGAGGGGCATTAACGGAAGTTAGAGAAGTCAATGTTCATGCCACCAGGTTGGAGGCTACCCAGACGGAATATAAGGTGTTGTTCCTCAAACCTGAGTGTGGCTTCATCTTTACAGTAGAGGAGGCTGTGGATTGACATATCAGAATGGGAATGGGACGTGGAATTAAAATGTGTGGCCACTGGGAGATCCTGCTTCCTCTGGCGGACAGAGCGTTGGTGTTCAGCAAAGCGGTCTCACAGTCTGCGTCGGGTCTCGCCAATATATAGCAGGCTGCACTGGGAGCACCGGACGCAGTATATCACCCCAGCCGACTCACAGGTGAAATGTCGCCTCACCTGGAAGGACTGTTTGGGGCCCTGAATGGTGGTGAGGGAGGAAGTGTAAGGGCATGTGTAGCACTTGTTCCGCTTACAAGGATAAGTGCCAGGAGGGAGGTCATTGGGGAGGGATGGGGGGGATGAATGGACAAGGGAGTTGCGTAGGGAGCGATCCCTGCGGAAAGCAGAAAGGGGGGGAGGGAAAGATGTGCTTGGGGGTGGGATCCTGTTGGAGGAGGTGGTGGAAGTTACGGAGAATTATATGTTGGACCCGGAGGCTGGTGGGGTGGTAGGTGAGGACAAGGGGAACCCTATTCCTAGTGGGGTGGCGGGAGGATGGGGTGAGAGCCGACGTGCGTGAAATGGAGAGATGCGTTTGAGAGCAGAGTTGATGGTGGAGGAAGGGAAGCTCCTTTCTTTATAAAAGGAAGACATCTCCTTCTTCCTGGAATGAAAAGCCTCATCCTGAGAGCAGAGGCGGCGCAGATGGAGGAATTGAGAGAAGGGGATGGCATTTTTGCAAGAGACAGGGTGAGAAGAGGAATAGTCCAGATAGCTGTGAGAGTCAGTAGGCTTATAGTAGACATCAGTGGATAAGCTGTCTCCAGAGACAGAGACAGAAAGATCTAGAAAGGGGAGGGAGGTGTCGGAAATGGACCAGGTAAACTTGAGGGCAGGGTGAAAGTTGGAGGCAAAGTTAATGAAGTCAACAAGCTCAGTATGCGTGCAGGAAGCAGCGCCAATGCAGTGGTCGACGTAGCGAAGGAAAAGTGGAGGACAGATACCAGAATAGGTACGGAACATAGATTGTTCCACAAAGCCAACAAAAAGGCAGGCATAGCTAGGACCCATACGGGTGCCCATAGCTACACCTTTAGTTTGGAGGAAGTGGGTGGAACCAAAGGAGAAATTATTAAGAGTAAGGACCAATTTCGCAGAATAAAGTTGGTTGTAGTTGGTAGCACTAAGCTACCAAAGCAAATATAAAGCCTATTTAATTTAAAAATAAATTTTCATATCCTTTAATTCCCTGTAATGTGTAAAGCATTCATCTGCCTCAGCTTTGATTACACTGTCACTGAATATTCTCAGCCCACCAAGGTTCAGGATTTCAAAGATCTTTAACTCTCTGCTAAAAGAAATTGCCCTCAGCTGAGTCCTACATGGCTGATCTTTTACTTTGATTTTATGCTGCTTAGGTCTGGACGCTGTCCATTGCGGGATCAGCCTATAACCTAGCTTAAACATAGTATCATTTCAGAGGCTTAGATAATGTCAAAGCTTAATGAATGATGCTTGACTTATTGATTTACATAATCTTAGGCCTGAAATATATTATTTAATGGAAATACACAGAATATGTACTAAAAAAATCCAAACGCACGTCAATGACAACACACAAAATCTGCTGGAGGAACTCAGCAGGTCAGGCAGCATCCACAAAAAGGAATAAACAGTCTGCATTTCGGGCAGGGTCCCTTCCTCGGGATGTATCAATGATTTTTATTATTGTAATCTTTGGTGGGTTCCTCAACCGTTTCCTCATATGATAAGATAGACTTTTGATCTCACAGTCTACTCCATCATGGCCCTGTGCTTTATTGTCTGCCTGAACTGCACTTTGTAACTGTGATGTATCATTCTACATGCTGTTATTGCTTTCCCTTGTACTGCCTCAATGTACTGATGTGTTGAAATGATCTGTATGAATAGCATGCAAAACAAAGTTTTTCACTGTACCTTGGTACATGCCACAGTAACAAACCAGTTTGCAGATTTACCAATCTAAAATCAAAAATACTGTGTATAATTTACAATGTTTTTTTCACTGAAATCAAGTATAGGCTGTTAAAAGCAATGTGTTATTTTGATGTGGTCTGTTCAAACATTTGAAATGTTTTCTAAAGTTTGCAGTGACTGTCGTCAGCTTTCAAATTTCACTCAAAGCTCCATCTTTCAACATACAACTAAGTTTAAAATTCCCATTAGTGTGACTAGGGCCTTTTCACTGCAGGGGCTGCAAGCTGTGAGGGACTGTTATTGTTTATGCATAAAGCAGTACTACATTAGCAATTTGAAATGAAACTGTGACCAGTGAAATATTTTAACATAAAACATCATCTCCTTTTAGGAATATACTCCAAACTAGATAATTAATGATTAAGTTTTATAGTTTATCTTGGGCATTGACAGAGAATGATACTGAGCTGTATAATTTGACAATTAATCTATTGTTTTGACTAATAATTAGCTCATTACTTACTCTTTTCTTGATAATTTCTATTTGAATTCACCTTACCTTCACTGTAATCTTATGCATTTATGATACTCTGACCAACCTTTTATATTTCTGATGGAGAAAAAAAAGCTTTAATTAAAAACATGGGAGGTGAATGATAGTGCTGAGTGTTTGTGCCACAGTGACGGTTAATGCTGAGGAACTTATCACTAGTTGTGTGCTTTCAGTAATCTCATTATTTCCTGAGAGGAATGAATGAATTTGTGATACAAATGCTGCCTGGTTTAAGCATGACCAACTTTTCGATTTTTAATTCAACTGTTCCAGTCTTTTGCTTTTCACTGTCCATGTTTGTTAAGTATATATTTAAACCTTCATTGTTAACAGTTATGATACTTTGAGGCAAGGTTCAATCAACCATTCTACCTGCAAGTGTTGCTCCTGATGATTCATTGAATGTGGGCTCATTGGCTGAAAGTGAGGACGAGGGGATTGTGGATGAGAAGAGAGAGGCTGGGAATTGAAGTGTAGGAAATAGAACAGACATACTTGAAGGTTCTGCTGACTATGGTAGAGGAGAAGACATAGATATCACAGATCCTCCATTGGGAAAAAGTGTTTTGAGAGGTTGGCGATGAAACATTTCAACTCCTGCCTGAGGAGTGACATAGATCCATTTCAATTTGCCTACAAGCACAACAGCTCCACAGCAGACGCCACTTCATTGACCCTTCACTCAACCATAGAACGTCTGGACAGTAAAGATGGGTACGTCAGGATGCTCTTTATCCACCACAGCTTAGCATTCAGTACTATCATGCCCTCAAAACTAATCAATAAGCTTCAAGATCTTGGCTGCAATAATGCCTTGTGCAATTGGATCCTCACTTTCCTCACTTGCAGACCCCAGTCAGTTCGTATTGGCAACGACATCTCCACAATCTCCATCAGCACAGGTGAACCACGAGGCTGTGTGCTCTACTGGCGTTACACTTGTGACTGCGTGGCTAACGACAGCTCCAATGCCATACTCAAGTTTGCTGATGACACCACTGTTAAAGGTCGAAACAAAGGTCATAAAGAATCAGGATATAAGGGGGAGATTGAAAATCTGGCTGAGTTGTGCCATAACAACAACCTCCCACAATGTCAGCAAGACCAAGGAGCTGATTATCAACTTCAGGAGAAGGAAAGTAAAGGTTCATGAGTCAGTCCTCATCGTTAGATCAGAGGTGAAGAGGGTCAGCAACTTTAAATTCCTCAGTGTTACTATTTCAGAGGATCTGTCCTGGGCCCAGCACGTAAGAGCAATTACAAAGAAAGCACTACAGTGCTTCTACTTAGCAGTATGGGATGATCTGGCACGGCATCTAAAACTTTGACAAATTTCTATAGATGCGTGGTGGATGCATCGTGGCCTGGTATGGAAACACCAATGACCTTGAATGTAAAATCCTACAAAAGGCAGTGAATATGGCCCAGTCTATCATGGGTAAAGTGTTCCCCACCACTGAACACATCTGCACAGAAGACTGTGGCAGGAAAGCAGCATCCATCATCAAGGACTCCCGTCACCCAGGCCATGCTCTTTTCTTGCTGATGCTATCAGGAAGAAGGTACGGAGCCTGAGGACCCACACCACCAGGTTCAGGAACAGTTGTTGCCCTTCGACCATCAGGCTTTTGAATCAAAGGGGATAACTTAACTCGTCCCATCATTGAATTGTTCCCACAACAAGGACTTTTCATCCGAAGTTCTGGATATTTATTGCTTATTTATTAATTTTTTTTCTTGTATATTTGCACTTTTTTGTTTTTTTACATTGTTTGTCTGTGCTGTTGGGTGTGGTCTTTCATTGATTCTGTTATTGTTCTTGAATTTACTGTGTATGCCTGCAAGATAATGAATCTCAGGGTTGTATATGGTGACATGTATGTACTTTGATCATAAACTTACTTTGAACTTCGTGCATGACATCTCGCTGAAGCAGAGTTTACGAAAAAAAGAAAGAGACTATAGAGGCACTGTTGTGATTGGTACAAAAGAGCTGGAGAAACTGAGAGAATGTAAGAAGGGTGGTAGGAGATGCAGCCAAAGAGATGTGGGTGTCTGAGGGCTTAAAATATGGTGTTAAATATGCACAGTCGATTTGTATCTTCTCCTCAGAATGTTTCTAAGAGAGCACACTGACAACACAGTATTTTTGTGCAATGTTTTATGATAGCACCAGAGCATGGTAAATGGTATCACAGCCAAATGCAGAGATATCACACCTTTTCTAGAAACGTACTGAAATGTTGGCTGGCTTTGTGGAGAACTGGGGCATCATTTCAGTGAGGTGTCATATCCAGAAGATTGAAGGTATTCGTACACGTAAAAAAAATGATTCATCAACCATTTGAACTGAAAAATGATCAGGATTGCATTGAGAAATGCAAATTAAATATATATAGAAAGTGAAGTAATTGGCAGCATGTGATTAGGTGAATGAGGTAAAAGAGAAACATGGAAACATAATTTATATTAATTTTACATTTTTGAATAATGCACTATTGTAATGAAACAATATGTAAAATTATTTTTTCAGGGCCACGGACGCTTTCTTCGTTTCTTAAGTCATTAAAGTATCCTCTTGTATGTATAACTTAAGATTTTTCAGCCATCTTCATTGAGGGTGCAATGGGTAAACATTTACTTTACTTTATACTTTATTGTTGCCAAACAATTGATACTAGAACGTACAATCATCACGATATTTGATTCTGCGCTTCCCATTCCCTGGATTACAAATCGATAGTAAATATTAAAAATTTAAATTATAAATCATAAATAGAAAATAGAGAAATGGAAAGTAAGGTAGTGCAAAAAAACCGAGAGGCAGGTCCGGATATTTGGAGGGTACGGCCCAGATCTGGGTGAGGATCCGTTCAGCAGTCTTATCACAGTTGGAAAGAAGCTGTTTCCTAATCTGGCCGTACGAGTCTTCAAGCTCCTGAGCCTTCTCCCGGAGGGAAGAGGGACGAAAAGTCTGTTGGCTGGGTGGGTCGTGTCCTTCATTATCCTGGCAGCACTACTCCGACAGTGTGCGGTGTAAAGTGAGTCCAAGGATGGAAGATTGGTTTGTGTGATGTGCTGCGCCGTGTTCACGATCTTCTGTGGCTTCTTCCGGTCTTGGACAGGACAACTTCCATACCAGGTTGTGGTGCACCCTAGAAGAATGCTTTCTACGGTGCATCTATAAAAATTAGTGAGGGTTTTAGGGGACAGGCCAAATTTCTTTAGTTTTCTCAGGAAGTAAAGGCTCTGGTGGGTCTTCTTGGCAGTGGACTCTGCTTGGTTGGACCAAGTCAGGTCATTTGTGATATTGACCCCGAGGAACTTAAAGCTTTTGACCTGTTCCACTTGCGTACCACCAATGTAAATTGGGTCGTGCGGTCTGCTACTCCTTCTGAAGTCAGCAACCAATTCTTTGGCCTTGCTGACGTTGAGGGATAGGTTATTGTCTTCGCACCATGCCACCAGGTTCTTAATTTCCTCTCTGTACTCAAACTCATCATTACCCGAGATACGGCCTACAATTGTTGTGTCATCAGCAAACTTATATATCGAGTTTGATGGAAACTTGGCTACACAATCGTGGGTGTACAGTGAGTACAGCCGGGGGCTGAGTACACAGCCTTGTGGGGCACCGGTGCTCAGAGTGATTGTAGTGGAGAGCTTGTCCCCTATTTTTACAGCCTGGGTCCTGTCTGTGAGGAAGTTGAAGATCCAGCTGCAGATCTGAGTGCAAAGGCCCAGGTTCCAGAGCTTAGGAATCAGTTTATTTGGAATGATGGTATTAAAGGCAGTGCTGTAGTCAATGAAAAGGAGCCTTACGTATGCATCTTTATTGTCCAGGTGTTCTAAGGAGGAATGTAGGGCCAGAGGGATGGCACCTGCCATCGACCTGTTGCTCCGGTAGGCGAATTGCAAAGCGTCGAGGTTGACCGGTGGGCTGTGGTTGATGTGTGCCATAACCAATCGCTCGAAGCACTTCATAGCAATTGATGTCAGAGCTCCAGGTCATTTATTAACAAATTAAAGATTTCAGTGGCAAATTCTGGGTTGGATCATGCTGGTGGTACTGGCCCATTGCCTGGCATCATTTCTCCATCTCTGCTGACCGCCGCTCATTTGATTCAGATACGAATGGTCGATCTCATCGGCACTCCACACCCTGGAGCCAGGCAGCTAGGTCTCATTGGCAAATAAGCTTATGTTACTCGGGGCATAACTTAAAGATCATGTCATTTAACAAATAAACAATTTCAAAACTAAAGAGACTAATAAAGTCATTAAACATTCAGAAATAATTTTTAAAAATTAAGTAAAATAATAGAGAAACCTCAGTCCTTGCTCCCTACTGGGTGGGTTGATACTCAAATTGTAATGAATGGCACCTCTGATCCTATGTGAGGGGTAGTGCTGGGGAAATAAAAGGCAAAAGTAAAAGTTCTGAATGCAGTCAGCAGGTCGGGCAGCAAGCTTGGCCAGAGAAAATCATAGGTTTCAATGAGATCTACAGGAAGGTGTTGTCTCCTGCTTGGCATTGCTATCTGCACAACCTCCAGCAGTTCCCTTGGGTACGCCTCCTGGTGACGGTGCAGTTGCAAGGATATCTCCCTGCCATCCCTTGCAACTTTCATTGGGATTAGTTGGTCCCCCAGTTTCTGTCCTTCCTCCTCACACAGCCAAAAGCTGCCTTTTCTGCCTCTTCAGCCAACTCTCTGGTGGCCCTCCTGAGCCTCGCTCCAGTCACTGCCACTTCACAGAGTAACCTTGTTGTCAATGTGCTGACGGAGGCCCCGGCATCCTACCTCCACAGGGTGGATGATGGTCCTCCAGCCAGCATCCTTATACTCAGCTGCCGGGTCTGAGTACCTCAGCCTCTTCCACTCAGGGTCAGCCTCAGTTCCCTTCTCCCGTGGGACGGTTAACTCAATGAGGAGGACTGTTTTGCTGCTGTGGACCACAGTACTATGTCTGGGTGGAGAGATGTGGTGCTGATTTCCATGAGGAACTGTAGCTGTCTGCCGAGATCGGCCCTCATGTTCCACTCCTGTCCTGTGGAGAGGAGTCCTGAAGAAGTCTTGGGCAGTTGCAAACGGCACTCTCATCAGCCTCAACAAATGGGATGAGTTGTGGTCCTGCTGGGTAAAGGCTGCATCTCACCTGCAGGTCTCGAGGATCTCTGCCAGCTTCTTTAGGACCTGGTCATGTCACCATCTGTAATACCCTTGGGGCAGTGCAGTCTTGCATCCTGCCAGGACGTGTTAAGGTTGGCATTGGTGGTATCACACTGAACCACTGGTGAAGATTTCGGGGGTGTGTCCTAGGTTGCCCTGATGGAGAAGCAGAGTCTGGCTGGTGGGGCCTTCCACAGGTCAGACCAGCTGAATGAGCTGTTGATGGTGCCCTCCCATGTTGTCCAGCGTCCCAGGTGGCCGTGTGCCACTGCCTTCACCCTGTAGCTCCTGCTCTGTCCTTGTCACCTCCTCCGCTTTCCTCTCTTTCTTTGAGGCCTTGGACCAGAACCGTGCTGTCTTCCCCAGCCAAGTCCTGCATGTCCAGCCTGGACTGCTGACAACCTCTTGGTGCTGCAGCCTGCTCTGCTTTAGCTTGAGCTGTCTATTACAGCTGGTATGGTTCAAGACCATAAGACATAGGAGCAGAATTAGGCCATTTGGCCCATCAAATCTGCTCTGCTATTCAAACATGGCTGATAATTTTTCCCCACCCATAAGACCATAATATTTGGAGCATTGGTACTTCTCACCAGCCAGTTGGTGGACTGTTTCAGCTCAATGACCAGTCGGGTTTTCTCCTGCTTGTACCCCAGGCTGATGGATCTCGGTGACAGCTGCAACGTGTTCTTCCCAAAGAGGCCAGTGTCCAAGAAACACCCAGCCATTTCCAGATGTACATGTTGGCTATCCCATCCATCCTACCGGCTGTTGATGAGGGTATTTTTCAGGGGCCACACCATTCTTTGATACAGTATGAACTGGTAGCACCACACTTTATACTTTCTGGGTGGTTGGCTCTGGTTGATTCTGGCCAGGCCATCTGTGAGCTGCTTCAGTGTGATTTTCCCCCATCTGCCTGTCAGAGAGCTGTGCAGTTCACTGCCTCCCAAGGCTTTGGATGGACTGCCTGGCCAACAATAGGATTTCCTCACCCCTACAGCAAAGGTGATGTTGCTCCTGACCCCTTTTCGGAGGGACGTGCTTCAAAACTTGGAGGGCCTGGCCTTCATCCTTGCCCATGTCACTAGCTCACCCAGTCTCTTCAGCCTTCTTGTACATGCAGTCGTCTGAAGGATGTCTGTGACATCATCCATGTAGCTTCTCAGTGGAGGAAGCCTCTGTCCTGACTGCAGCTTTATCCCTCCAACCACTGGCCTTCCTCCAGTAAGGATGATCTCGAACACTGCCACAAACAGATAGGAGAGCTGGAACACCCCAATGCGAAGCATACTTCGAGCTGCTTCCACCCCGTTGTAAAGGCTGGAAAAGAGAAGACCATCTGGAGGTCATTTAAGTAATCGGAAACCAGGCCTGTAATGAAGTTGGGAATTTAAAAGAACTCCGTTGCAAAGTTGATGAGCTGGTGAGGCACAGATCCACAGGCATTTGCAAGATCCAGCCACATGAACTATAGGTTACCTTTCTCACATTTGGCTCATTGGATCTCATCCCATCTCAATGAAGGATGGTCCACACATCCTGGGAAGCCTGGAACTCCTTACTGGTAGCTGGTGTCATTGCCCACACTAGTCATTCTCTGAGCCGTGACAGAGAAGGTGATTTTCCCCTGACGCTCAGCAGTGCAATGCTCCTGAAAAGGCTGATGGAACTGGAGCTCTGCTGTTTGGGTACGAACTCCACCACGGCTCATTGCCACTCTGATGGGATGTGCTGGGTTTTCCAGGCAGTTCTTGTTAGATTCCACAGGACCTTTAGCCCACAAGGACAGTTTCTATAGAGCTTGTAAGGAATTCTGTTTGGACCTGGTACTGACACCGTCCTTGCCTTTTTGATGACTTCTGATTTCACTTGGGTGGGGGCACGGTGTGAAACTGGACAGTTGGAGGAGCAGGACATGGAACATACCCTGATGATCTGAGGGAAATTTTCCTTGCTGGATCACTGTACTGGCCCCTGATGTACTGCTCTGGCTCCTCTTTGGTGGCTTCTAACTTCCCACTCTTTTTATTCCCCAACAGCTGTCGGGCATTTTTAAAGGGATTCTTGAAGCTAGTTTGTTTTTTCTTTCTCTCTCTCTCTCTCTCTCTCTTTTTCTCTCTTTCTCTCTTTCTCTCTCTCTCCTTCTCTCTTTCTCTCTCTCTCTCTCTCCCCTTTCCCCTTTCCCCTTTCCTTACAAATACACTCTGCCCTTTGCAGCCTGGCCAGTGTCTGCTTCACTTGGTTCCATAACAGGCCCATCTTCTCCTCCTATGCTGCTTTCTCCCAGTTCTTCTGCAGCTGGTGCCACCTCTGTAGTGGCTGCTCTATGTCCTTTTCCCTTCTTCCCTTTCCTCTTAGAGCAGCGACTCGCTCGACGTCAGCTTTGCCAACTCCATCTCTACATGCTTCGTAGAGGAAGTCTCCGAATGAATTGGCTGCATAGTGCATGCTGTGGGATCGCACTGAGGTCTATGTCCAGCCCTCGGCCACTTCTTTTCCTTTGGCCACTTGATCTTGCCGGTTTCTTCCTCTTAGCTTTTTCGCGTGGCTCCACAGATGGGGGGATGTCAGAGCAACACTCACAACACGCTGGAGGAACTCAGCAGGCCGGGCAGCATCCGTGGAAACGATCAGTCGACAATGTCAAGTGTGTTTGTGTGTCCTCCACTGTTGGACCTTCTTCCCCTACCAACAAATCACCTCCGGCAATGTTGGGTCCTTCAGCTCTGTGGTTTACTACCCGGCTTTGGGTCCTCTTGTCTGATCTGCTGCAGTACTGCAAGGTCGCTGTTGGCCTTTCTCGCTGCACTTCATTCTCCCTTGATGGATTTGTAGCCACACCCACACCCACACCCACACTTCCAAGGGATCTTTATCTTGTTGTCTTATATTCATTCCGGCCCATCTTTCATCCTGCCTCTTGGAGGAGCTTCAAAAACCTTGAATCTTGTAAGGCAATCCCAGCAAGACTGGACTGTGCTGTTAGAATCCATTTGGACTCCTTCAAAAGAGTAATCAGGCAAAACCTGCTTTGCCTTCTTCACTGAGCTGGAAGAGAAATGGATGAAATCTTTCTTTGTATGAAATTTGAGGGAGCTTCCTAATACAACATTGAGTAGAAAACAATGAAATATGGCTTTGGCCAGCAGGTTGGAGTCTTCCTTGACTTCTATGGATGAAGCAATCAGGCCACACTTCTGGTGTTGTACCAATGTTGCAAGAGATCACAGATCTTGTAGGGAAAAAGAGTTCTTTAAATCACAGCTTTCAGGTGAAACAAAAGGGTTAACTGAAACATTCATTAATTTTCTCTCAAGGCCTGCAGCCTAAACATTCAAGTATCCCTCACCCTTTCTTTTATTAAAACCTGGTTGTTTTGTGAGTTAATAACTGTCATTTTTCAGACTAGTAATTTTGAAAATTACCCCTAATGTAATTTTTATTTGCCACATTATCGTTGATTATCGTTGAGGGAGGTTAACACAGACAAAAAGCATTGGGTCAAATGAAAAGTTAGGATTTGAATTTTCTGATGGCCCAGAGGCCCTAAAATTGTGTGTTATTGCTCTACTTAGCTATAAGCAATCTATAAATGCAATGTACCATCTTTCTTGGAGTTGTATGAAGGATAGTCTATGTCCAGATTTTGCTGTTAGACTTATTTTGTAATACAGTATTGACCAGTAAACTCAATGTTGCAGCATTTCAAGAATGCTGCTTACCACCACCTTCTCAAGGGTAATTAGCGATGGGCAATTAAATACTGCCTCAGCCTGTGAAGCCCACCTCCCTTGAATAAGTAACTGATGGGGCCTGACTTTATTACAGCAACATTCCAGCTTCTGGACTGAGTTTCAACATATTTTTTTCTAAGTGTAAAAGACACTGCCTAACAAATGAAGATATGGGAATGTGTTGAAATCCAATTTTTTTCCAACAGGGATAGAAGATAAAACTTAATTGTGAAATAAAGGTAGAAGATACTCAGCAGGTCAGGCAGCATCTGTGCAGACTCTGTTATTATCTGAAGCTGATGATCTTTCATCAGAACTAATCTTCTTGAGCAGCTATATTCACTGCAACATTTTTTTAGAATGTAAATTGAATTAAAATATATAAACAATTTTCTTTCTCCTGGGATGATTCTAAAATAACTGCTAATATATTTTGAAATTCTACGATTTTTCCCTCTATGGTTTCCTGGTGGGAAATCACTGTCTTACATATTACTTATATTTTTCTCACAATGTCATTTTCATTCTTTTTCCTAGGATAACATTAAGGGAATGGAGTCTTAAAGTGCTGTGAATTTTATTACTTGCCTAGAACTATGAATGGCTGCAAGACTATTTCAACCATATCTGCTGTTTACTGATTGTGTAACATCGTTCAAAGTGCAACTCATCTGACTAGTTCTGATAACACGTCCTTTACCTGTACAAATTGCTGAACGATTGCTACCATTCTACTATAAGCTGAAAACAGCAGCTTATTTTATGCTAGCAGTTATTATAAGAGTACATATTCTGAAGAAAGGGTTTTAATAAAACATTTTTAATTCAAGTTAACTTAAAATGTTGTGCTGGTGTTCCCTGAATGAGACTGATGTTATTTCCTTTTACTGGCCTTTTGGAAGAGGATTGTATTTCAATACATTTCAACATCATTTTCATACCTTTTCTATTAGACAGCCTCCTCAATTGCCAATACAATTTACTGGAGAATGTTATTGCTACCATTCAACTATGCAAGGACATATTGAACATATAGTCCTGTAATACTACTAAATAGCTCGAGCTCAGAGAGGTAACAAATTGACCTGGCTTCAATCTCTTTACAGAAACTGCTAAATAATTCCTTTAATATTTAAGATTCAAGGCATTTACATTTCTGTTGCTTTTCTATTTTTCACTTTAATTGTTAATTTCTCTTTCCGTGTCTTCCTCTCTGTATTTAATTCAGTGTATTTCCTGCTGTATTTCATCTCCATTTAAAAAGCCTTCCATTTCTTTGGTTGAGGAGTTATACTGATGTTCCCATCATTCATTAATGTCCCAGATGCATCCCAGTGTTGATAGTTTGCACCTCCAGCAATTTGCAGCACAAACAAATATTGAGCTGAAGAATAGAGAAAAATCCTAAGCAGAGGGATCTCCCATGAGATGACCCACTGAAATGAATTTAAGGCCAATAGAAACTCTAGCTATTCTCTCTAGACAACAGGTATGGATTTGCCATGGTGAATAGCGCTTTCTGCACATAACTGAAAGCAATAGTCAGAGAATAGTTCTGGGAATGTCTGTCCCAGAATAATAAAAGATCTGTTGTTGAATTATACTGCTTCCTTTGATTGTCAGTGCATTTCATTACAACTGTTGATAATATTCTATTTTTGATTATGTTTTTCTCTGTTTAAATAGTAAAGTAGTTCAGATTGTGGTATTTTTCTTAGTCACATTGTATAAGCTATAGCTACTTGATACCAATTACTTTTATCATCTTGTTAATGCAGCCACAGACGTTACAGTGGGCTCTACAGAGAACTTTGCATTATTTTGAGTGCCAAGAAACCAGGTAAGAGTGAACACATGACACTAACAACGTAGCTTATTGGGTTTACAATAAAATCAAATGCATACTGTATGTATTCCTGCGGATATAGCAGTTGAACTTGGCACGCACACATTCCGTTGTACTGAATCAGTTGTCATAAAATATGTTCAGAAGTACTCCGAACAAATGTGTCAGGAGTTATTAGGTAGTATGACGGAGAGAGTGAATTAGCATATTGGATGTAACAATAGACTATAAATGTGCCAACAATGAATCGGTTTTTAACAAAGAGGCTAAGTAGAATCTGATATCTATAAACCTTGTTAATTGTTATTTTGTTAAATCTTGTGTAAAATAGGCTTTGACTAACATTGGCAAACTTCAGGATTATCTGTAAACTTGTAAAGAAACAAAAACTCCCAATGGATTCTGAATAGAAAAAAAATACTGCTTGCTAAAAATTAGGTATTGCAGTTATCTTTGCAATATAGTGAACTTCCACAACTTCAACAAACATTTGACAGCTCAATTCAATTCGGCAGATATTTAGAGTGAATACAAGAATAAGAAAGGATGAGACATTGAAGAGTGAATGAAAGTGGTTATTCGTTAAAGGAGTTATTTCGAAGTGTCTGGAACAGTAAAATGCTGCACTAAAGGCCCAAAGTTTAAAGCATTAGGTTTCCCATTTGTGTCATAACAGACTCAGAAAGTTAATGTAGATTAGAGAAGTTCACAGTTAACTCCATGATAAGATTATAATACTTGTCACTAAATTAAACTTTATACCAAATTATTTTTTTCTCTCCTTTCCTATTCCTTGGGTACTTCTCCTTCGAGCATCTTATTCTGTTCTACCTTAATGCTCCTTTAAGACCCTTATTAACCACTTCCCGTCTCCCAGCAATGAATCAAGCTGAGCATCTCACTGAAATTACTCCCCTTTATTCCTGCAGTATTTGCACAAAGTGATTCATTTTAGACTCCCATCTCAGCTCTCTATGTCATATTTTCTCATTTTATTACCTTATTTTATTGAGCTATTATTGTGGAAAATTTTATTCAATTCCTCCTAGATACAACAATTAACTTAAAATCTATACTCCTGAGTCATCAGCTTCTCTACAAAGGCCAATCCTATTTGTTCATTTTATTAAGGTTTCTAGATATCTCATAAATTTCTTCTGAATCCTCTGTTTCAAGAAAATAATCCTTCTTTAGTTAGTTTCTTCTCATAGCTATAATCCTTTAGTCCTGTCTGCGGCACTATTGATTCCTCTGTACCCTTTCAACTGCTAAAGCATCTTTGCCGTGGTGTCTAAAACTATGCACGATGTTCTAGTTGCAACCCATCGGCTATGTTATACAGCTTTAGTACCTCCCCCTCTCCACTGATAAAAGGCAAGCAATCCATTTGCTATTCAAACCATCTTTTCTTCCTGCTCCATCATCTTTAGGGAGCAGCGGGTAAACGCTGTAAGATATCTCTGCTACTCTATACGTCCACTGACCTCCATTTATCATGCATTTCCTTGCCTTGTTTGCTCTCCCCAGACATATTACCTCATACTCCTGAGTTCAATTTGCCACTTTTGTGACCACTTAACTAGTCCACTGGTAAGTTCCTACAGCTTAGAATTTCTTCTGTGCAGTCAACTATACTGCAAGTCTTCCTAACAAGCTTTAATCGTGCTCCAACAGCTCATTCCAAATAGGGGACCCTAGTTGTGAGCTCTGCAGGATCCCACTGCAAATAGCCCCCTGGTCATTACAAACCTATTGACTGTTTTCCTCCACTGAACCTGTTTGTAATCAAACTTGCCATTTTCTCATAGATTCCATGGATCTTCCTGATTGGAATGATAAATATGATCACCCCAAACCGGCCTTCAATAGCCACATCATTCTCTCCTCCAATTACACTTTGTTTTTGGAGACATCAGAAGTTCTGCAGATGCTGGAAATCTGGGACTGCACACACAAAATGCTGGAGGAACTCAGCAGATCAGTCAGCATCTATGGGGAGGAATAAGTAGCAGATGATCTCAGCTCGAATCATCAATTGTCTCTATCCCTCCATAGATGCTAAACAGAAAATAATCTGCAGATGCCGGGGTCAAAGCAACACTCACAACATGCTGGAGGAACTCAGCAGGTCGGGCAGCATCCGTGGAAACAATGACTCGACGTTTCGGGCCGGAACCTGATGAAGGGTTCTGGCCCGAAACGTGGACTCATCGTTTCCATAGATGCTGCCTGACCTACTCAGCTCCTTCAGCATTTTGTGTGTGTTTCTTCAATCTTTGCCTTCTTCAGAAGATATTTATTGTTGTGGAATTTATAGAAATATTTTTATCATGTCTGTGAGAGGTCACAAAACTATTCTAATGCTAAAGCCAAAACGAACACTTAACATATACACATGTCAGCCATCTGCTGACCTGCATAGTGAAAACAGTCAAGTACAAGCTAAACAAACCATATTTAAACTGTGCAGTGCTCCTGAAATACTTTACAGCGTTTTGGCCACAAAGCCATGGAGGAGACAACCAATGCAGGAAGCAGTTCAGAAAGTACAGAGTACAAATTCACCAGAAAGGTTTGGAGAAAGGCTGTTTTGGAGGGAGGTGGGAAGAAAGAACGTGCGATGAGAAAGATGAACTGGAATGTTCTTTTGGAAGTCATTGTAATTAACTCTTTTGGGGACATGGGTGCAATGGAGAGCACAAAAAGTGAACCAAAAAATCTTAAATGATGGGAATAACAGGAGGGCCATGGTGCTGCTATCTACAAAAGTCAAACTATTATACTTCAACATATATTAATTTCAGTGCTGGATTCATTAAATTGAATTTAAACATATAGCTCCTCAGGGACTAGGAATGGGGGGACTGTGGAGAGCTTGACAGCAGGTAGGAAGTGCTGATTATTTTTTCTCTGCAGTGCATGGAAAGAACATTTCAATAACCGATTAGTCTGGGATTTTCTGGATAAGTGGGCAGAGCGAGCATAAGGAGGCATACGATTCAATTTCAGCTTGGATAATTAGGACCACATTACAAGCATCACGTTTGATGGTCAGTACCCTGATCTACTGATGTCCCCACGTTCACTGGTGCCTCACTGGATGTCATGCTGGTGAGATTATCTTCTCTACAGATGGAAGGAAGAACTCTGTAGCAGAAGTCAGCAACAGGAGAGTGGTCCCCCCACCCCAGGACTCAGTGCCCCATGGAATTTAATGATACATCAAGTCAGGAAAGGTGGGCACAGTGGCACTTACATTCTTATGTGCATCGTAATCCACCCTTTTCACTCTGCCCTTTTGTCTACTCCAGCACGCCCTGTCTATACACTTGCTGTCACCCCCATTTGCCTTGCCACCACGGGAAATCAGCCTTGTCATTTGTAATGTCATGCCTCTCACTCATAGTCACCATCAATGAATGCTCTCCATCTAGCTATTGGCTTTACTCATTCCTTTACTCACAGCCGTTAATCTCTTATTCCTTTCTTGTAGGAGGACTAACAGCAGAGCATCAAGAAGAGATAGAAAACCAAAGGTATCCCTCCGGCTGACACTTGCTGAGAAGTGGATCTTGTAGATAACCTGTATGTCTGAATGCATGGTTACTGGAGATTGGGACCCAACAACACCCAGTGACGGGATTCCATTTCATTAAGTAGTAGACGCTCACTCGGGATAGGATGCGAGTGGCAAGTGATAGTTAAATCATTAGCATATGGAAAGCCTTCACTGTTTTTATCTTAACAATGCTAATCCACAGCCCTAGACCTTTCCTACAAGAGGTGCAACAGGAAGATGATGGAAACTTTTCCTTTTCAAAGGAAGTAGACATGTACTTTCAGGGCACGCAGTCACATAACTCCTGTAAATCTCTACCAGAGCAGATATTAAACCTTGGTGGGTTTGGTAAGAATGACGCTTTGATTTATACATGACAATTTGTTGATCATAAATGAGGAAGGGGCTGCTGGCAGCATTGGCACTGGTGTCAGGAGATGCAGCATCTTCCAAGGTCTCCTTAGCTGGAGCTGGATGTTGTACCTTAGTGATTATTAACCAACCAGATACTTCAGGAGCAACAAGAACAACTTTGTAATGGACTTGCAGGCAAACCAGCCCTATTATTTACTCTTGTGAAGAGATTGAGGAATGAGCAATTATTAAATTGGCAATCCATTTCCTCCCACCTCGTGTCCTCAGGCTAAATCTGGAAGTAGGCGCCCTCATACATGGTTACTGTCCCACTGAATGCTGCAAAATGCAACCTTTTCCAAGGGTTAAAACAGATTCCACCATTCAACCAAACAGCCTGTTGCAGTTTATTTACAGATGAACAGAAATGTTGAATGTGCAATTACAGAATTCAGTGTGGATATGGGCAGAAAGATATCTTCACCTTAGTGCCAAATTCAAGAATGGAGAGTTCCCCATCTGAGTAAATGAGAAGCTATCAAAAGTCATGTGTCCTGATCACATAATGTTAAAAAATAACAAAATTGTTTCTTTTCCTTAATCCTTTCGAATTCAGATACACCTGAACCACTGATATGTTCACTTAAGAATCATTTGCATTATCCAACTTCATTTCAATGTCACTAAATTATTAAGTAACAGTCATTTTTTTTTCAGATTGTACTAAATGAAATTTTTTTGTAACTGTTTTGTAAATCACTATGAAATAAAGGCACATATTTGTATATCACAAAGTTATTGCCTTGTTTTGATTTAAAATGATATTTTTTTTTCAACTCCTTTCCCAACATTGTTCTATAATCACCTTTAGTTCTGCAACCTTCTGGCTCCCTTATGATACATGTTAATCACAATTCAGAATCTATGCAAGCAAAATTTGTTCTAAAATATTTGGTCTTCAAATACATATAATGTAACATAGAAACCAATGTTTACATAAATCTTTGTAGTAATTAAATGCAACCTTAAATGTTTGAGTCATCAAAATAGAGATGCCCAAGGCTTCAAAAGATAGCTGATGGCAGATTGGTAAGTAGACACTCCTGGAATCATAAGCACTTGTTTTCTAATCTGTGCCTACTGATGTATACAAATGTGTATGTTCAGGAAGTAATGGTCAGATATAACTGTGAATCAGCCTTTTTAATTTAGCAGATGAAAACTGGTATATTAGTCATCTGGAGAGAAAGAATTACACCTTGGCCTGAATTAAAGGGATTAGGTGATTAAGGGGATGCAAGTGGGGATAATTGAGTTGTCACTTCTATCCTCAACTCACCTTTATACCGTATTTTTGAACATGGTGGAATCTTTGCTGAAGTAGGCAATCTGTAGAGTGCAGGACTGTAGAGTCTAGGGTGTGAGGACTGAGGTAGAGTTATTACAATGTTCTTGAGTCAGAGTAGTTCTCAGAAACTAAAAAAACAGCTTAAGTCTAGCAGAGTAGATCTGTGCCATAAATAACTATAATATAATAGTAACCAGATTAAGGTGCATATGATTATCAAAAAAGTGGTGGGAGCCAAATGTGCTTATATACATGGTCGCTATATGACTGTTTATTAGCTTGTTACCTCAGCAGGGGTGAGTAACAAGAGCATCCAGTGTCAATTAAGGCCAGTCTAAAGCTTTTAAAGGGGAGGTGCATTGTGTCTTGTGCATGTGCTCTGGAATTTATTATGACCTGCTACACTGAGAAATAGAACAACATGGGAGAAATCTGGCTCCAAATGTTTGATGCTTACTGCAAGTCTTTACAGAAGAGGACTGATGTTATTTATCCATTGAGAACCAGCAGCCTAAAGCTAAACTCTCAGAAGACAGTGGGAGCAATAGCTGTGATGGTCGATGTCAGGCTTATAGCTCTGAACATCTGGGTGCATTAAAGCTTAGTGAATGAATCTTCAAACACCAGTTATGAGACCAGTGGAAAACTGGTCAGTAGTCAAAACCCCACTACGCTTCATATATTTATTTATTTAGAGATAGATTTCGGTGACAGGCCCTTCCAGCCCATGAGCCCCTGTAACCAATTAACCTTTGAATCTGTACATCTTTGGACTGTGGGAGGAAACTGAAGCACCCGGAGGAAAACAGAGCAGTTAATGTCCAAACTCTTCATAGATAGTGGTGGAATTGAAGCCGGGTTGAGGTGCTGTTAAAGCATAATGCTAACTGCTACGCACTGTGCCACCAAATAATCAAGATTGAGGATTAACACTCAATATTCATTGGTTTATTTCAACCTCACCTACCTAGCACTGTAGTAAACCTCCCCATCCTTGTCTCACAACAATGTTAAACTTTGGTTTGGTATTACGATGCTCTCTTTGATGGTATCAGTGTTGCCACTGACCGCTGGTTATCCAATGCATTGCTGCATCCATGGTGCCTCCCCCATGGTGCTTGGAAGTGAAATGGTGGAAACCTGCTGAGGGCACCAGTTTCCCTTTGAGGGAAAGACCCACCTATGTGATCATACCCACATCATCTTTGGTATATCCAGCACTCGGCTTGATGGCTGTAACCATCAAAAGTAGTAATATCATCATACCAAATCAAATTTTAATATTCTGATTCTCCCTCATCCCACAATCACTTCCGACTGAGAAACAACGTGGCCATCATACAGCTCTTGCGTAGATCAGATTGCTGCTAGTATGCTTCTGCACACATCAGTGTCCAAAGGAGCTTGGAGAGCAAATTATCCTCCAAAAGAGTAGAAGGATTGCTGACATAGGTGGTGGCAGTTCAGTGGAGCACAAACTTGTTATCTTCCTTCATAATGTCAGCAGGTTTCCTCCATCCCTGGACTCTGCCAATAGCCTTTATTTTCCTTGTCAAGCAGATCAGGCTGCCAGTACTCATTCCGAGATGGTGCAGTCTGACCTTTAAACTGTTCATAAAAGGCCTTTTAGGTCAATCGAACACTCCCTACCCTGGCATGCTGTAGCTATTGAGTAGCATTGTGTGGGAACAAGTACTTAGTAACTGCACAAAGGTGATTTGTTGAAGTTTTTATCCTGTGGGTCATGCTTTTACTTACAAATTTGGTTTGAAATATTTACGTAGCCTTTCTGTTTCTCCACTATGGCCACGAAACTGTCAGCAATGAAATGTGGGCGAGATGAAGAACTATGGAAATCATAACTCAATGAACTGTTCACAGACAGTCTGTCTGACTATCTACCATGTACTTAGCCTTCTTTCTTCCCCTGCTCCTCTGCTGGCTGAAACTGGTGGCAAGAATTGTACTTTCACGATGGTGAATCTATGCAGCTGGTTGAGTACTGGAACGATCCTCAAACACAAATCCCTACTCAACCGCCCCATAAATAATCCAGTCAACAGAAGCATTGTTTCAATGTACCAATCCACATTTCCATACCATGTTTGTGGATGTTCAATCTTATTCTTTTGGTATATATTGGGTGGCCCTTGCCCAATAGCCATTTTTCAGTTTGTCGTGTGTCTCAGATGAAGTTGCCCTGGGGACAGCTGCAGAATGAAGGCAACACCGCAGCTGTCAGAATGCCAGAGGCTGAATGATTTGCTGTCTGCAATTGCAATTCAGTTGTTTGATTTGGGAATGGAATTTGTTTTGGTGATATCAATGACATGCTTATGTCGTTCGCTGGTGTCCTGCACCATTAGAAAGCTTGCAACTGACGCTGTGCTCACTCCACCAGTGCGCTTTGAAAAGCGAATGACGTCCTCAGCATTCTTTAAATAGAGTCAGTTTTATTGTGCAATACTGAATGGTCAACTGGTAAGATGTAGCAATCATTTCTGCCTCCACCCTGGAACGAGCTCAAAAGGAGTAAATGAATGCCCACATCACTTCAGTAACATCCTGCTTTGTGACAGCAGCTATGGTGGCGTCTTTTAGAGGGGATGTCACGTTGAAGCACAGCCATGTTCAGGTTGAAGAATTGCTCTGTGAACACCCTGGGTGGAAATAACCTCTTACAATAAATTATTCTCTCCTCCTTTTCCCAGCGTTCTCTATTCCAACAGGAATGTTTACTGCTGTGCTCATGTCTTGATGAGGAGAATTAAAACCAGGTCACTTCATTGCTTGACATGATCCTTGTTCACTTTGGTGACACTGAAGGACTCTAGAAAGCTCTTCATAATTGTACAGTTATAACATTGGCCTAACAACTAACCTGTAAGCTGTTAATACACACACAAAATGCTGGAGCAACTCAAATCCAGGCAATGTTTATTGTGAGGAATAAACAGCATTTTGGATGGAGACCCTTCGTCAGGAAGTTGTTGATGATTCTTTTACATGGTTGTCAACTGTTGTTGATTCCTTTCCTGCTACAGTGTGTATGCGCAGCTGAGCAAGGCTGAAAAAGGGCATTATCTGGAACATCAGCATCAAAATGGAATGCTGTTGTAAAACCAGCTTTGCTCCTTACATCTTGTCTGAACATTTCCAGTGAGACTCAGCAACGCACATGCACGCAAATACCAGCACTATAATCATTCCACTGTGATATATAAACATAGGAAGTATCCTATCTCAATGCATTATGGCTTAGTATGGCATCTGCTCTACACATAACTGCAAGAAGTTGCTGAGAGTTGAGAACAGAACTCAGCATATCATAGAAACCAGCCTTCCCTCCATGGACTCTGTCTACACTTCTCACTGCTTCAGTAAAGCATTCAATACAATCAAAGACTCTATGCACCCTAGACATTCTCTATTCTCCCTTCTTTCATTGGGCAGGAGATACAAACCACCAGGCTCAAGGACAGCTTCTATCCTGCTCTTATAAGACCACTGAATGGTTCCTTGGTATAATAAGCTGGACTCCTGACCTCAAAATCTACTTCGTTATGATCCTGCACCTTATCGTTCAGCTGCATTGCACTTCCTCTGTAGCTGTTAGACTTTATTCTACACTGTTGCTGTTTTACCTTGTTCTACCTCAATGCACTATGTAATGAACAAGCTTTTTACTGTATCTTAGTGCATGCAACAATAATAAACCACTTCCAATTCATACTGCAAACATGAGTGTGCACATCAGGTATAATTTTTGAATTTTTGAAACATTTAATATTTTAGATTAGATGTTTATTCCACTCACCAATTTACAATCAGCATGCACATATTTATTAAATTGGGTCAGAAGTTTTAGTTTAACACATGAAGAATAGGCAGTTTTCTAAGCATGGTGCTCCAGCTGCTTGCTGCTTGGTGAACAAGAAGATGATTAGAAGGCTTCACTTTTGGGTACTCACATAGGACCATGTTTCTGACTGAATCCGGAATGAAGGGATGGATTTTCATCTGCAGACGATTGGGTTATGTGTGCAGTGCAGCTGTGACATTCTCAACCCACATCCCAGTGGGCACGGCTAAAGTGGCAAGAAATTGCCAATCTCACCTAAAGGTCACACAATAGCTGGATAAGGAGACAGGAACATAAAAATATTTGGTTATAATAGAAAGTGCTTTCTGATGCTGAAAATGTTGGCAAGCTTTAAGTGCAATACAGGTAAAAAGCCATTGTTTCAGTAAAATATTTTATACTACGTTGTAGGAACAAAGAAAGAGCTCCATGATTTAAAAGCATCCATTGATAAATGAGGTAAGTTATCACCTAAAGTTAAAAGGAAAAAGCTTTCAAAATGGGTAAAACTAATGCAGATTCTGGCAACTGATGGGAAAGATACAAATCACAGTAAATGTTGATAGTACATTTAAGTACCGGTGCAGACTATAGAGAGAAAAAAAACAAGGAGAATGTAATAATAACCATGCAATTCCTTTGAGACCTTGTGAACCTCTAAATTAAAAGAGAAAAAGGATGAAAGTAGAATTATTTTGTTACATTATTCAGTGGAAGAAGAGGAAAAGCATGACAAGTATCACATAGAAAATCAATATTAAATTATCTGCTGAGACTCACCCAAGTGAATGTTGGCAGAATAAAGATGAAGAAGAGAACAATAACATTAATGAGTAACAAATGTCTTGGACAAGATGATTTTTGCCATTTTCTTTGTTTTAAGAGAACACATTGATCTTGTTAATCTATCTCAGAGTCTTCAATATTTCGATGAAATCATATTCAAACTCCAGACAATGTAAGAACACTTTAATCAATCTCCTGTCATTAGGAAAACACGTAACATGTATTATGGATATTAAAGAATGACAAATCCCTCAGACAGTGTTACATTGCAGGTTTTAAAGACAGGCACTGACAACTATAATTATGCAATGTAAACTAGAGTCAGGAATCACTTCCTTAGATTGCAGAATTTCAAATTTCATGCCATATTTCTTAAATGAAATGAGCACAGGAAACCAGAGACCAGTTTAGCCTCATATTCTTCAGTGGGAAGTTGCCAGATTCAATACTTTTTAATGGAGTGACTGACTATCTTAAATTTTCTGCTGCTCAGATTTAACTTGTAAAGCGTAAGTCATTTCTTATGAACATCAGTGAACCTTTTGAAGAGGTGACTAAAATGGTGCATAGAAATACATCCATGGTCCTTCTTTATGTTGTGCTCTGTAGATGGTAGATGAGTTCTGTGAATAAAGTGGTGAGTCTCTTGTTGCAGTGGTGTCTGATCCTCAGTAATTAAGTGCCTGGATAAGGTTGGATTCTAAGCAGGATATTTAATTAGCACAGTGGTGTAGCAGTTAGCTTATCTGTGATGTGAGTTCCTTTCCACTGCTGTCCGTAAGGAGTTTGTTCATTCTTCTTGTGACTGTGTGGGTTTCCTCCAGGTGCTCTGGTTTCCTCCAATATTCCAAAGACGTATTGGTTAGTAGGTAAATTGGTCACATGGGTTGTGTTGGCTTGTTGGGCTGGAAAGCTTGTTACAGTGCTGTATCTCTAAAGTAAAATACTTCTAATGGGGAATTGGACGATGGTAATACCATTGCAGGTCAAGGGAAAATGATAAGACTTCCAATTGATGGACATGGATTTTCGCAAAATAAGAAGGTTCTATTTTGAGGCCCAGGGAGAAGATTAAATCTAGGTTTGGACTGCCTTTCCAAGGTGGCACATGAATGATTGACAAGTAGAAGAATGCACTGCAACTAAGAGATTTCTGGTGCGTACATGGTTGGTTAGAGTTGGTTTTTTTTGAGTAAACAGCATTATAAATATCTCTAATCATTCAGACCAAGATCAGATAGTGTTAGAGAGTAAAAGAGCAGTCTTTTAGACTGAAGCAGGAATTGAACTTTATGAAACTCGTAATTTACTTGTGCAAATTTGGCAGGTATTTGCACAGTCAATAAACGTGCCTAAAGTGTGCCATATATGAAGGTAAATAAATCTTCAGAGCCCATCAGGTATATCCAACAACATCCAAGGAACTAGTCAAGCTAGCCCTTAATAGAGAAAAATTCTCTTTAACATTAAATGAATCAAAGTTCTCTGAGAAGGTCTGTAAGTTTAACTCAAGAGAAACAATACCCATTAAGGGACCAACTCAGATGTAATTATAGTTTGTAAAAAGAAAGAAGTAGCCAATTAACTACAATCCACTGTATTTGAAAGATGAGCTCCAAGATGTCGACAATACATTCACTGAACTTATGAGAGAATGGCCTTCACACTGAACATCTGCAAGACAATAGTCAGCCCCTGCTGCTTCTCACTGCCTTCCAATAATAAAAGTTCATGCCAAGATTCTGGAAAACAGGTACCACTTCACACAACACGCACAAGATGTTGACTGTTTACTCATTTCCATGGATGCTGCCTGTCCTGCTGAGTTCCTCCAGCATTTTGTGTGTGTTACTTGGATTTCCAACATCTACAGCTTTTCTCTTGTTTGTGACTACTTCTCACAACTCAGGACCCAGCTCACGACAAAGGAAGACATCTATAATGGAAGTCACCACTGCCTTCAATGCTCTAGCATCACCATTGGTTGATCAGGTAAGGAAATATTTGAAGATCAAGACCTTGGACCTGGGTCCATGGTAGAGTAGGCCCTGCCCTTTGATATACTTCTGAGACCTGGATTACAGCACACATCTATCCGAAGGCACTGGAAACATCTCATCGTTGCTGACTTTGTAAAATCATCCAAGTTTACCTGAAGAATAAACCAGGCCAACATCCCCAGTATTGAGGTCACTATTATCAGTCTTAGCGCCGGAAAAACCACACGATTCACACGACTGACACCAGTCTCCAGAAATGGACGTTCTATTCCACTCTGTTGTGGAAGGAAATTATCAGATGGAAAAAGAAAAAAAAATGTTCTCAAGCTTTCTTGAAGAAATCCTATGTTCCAATATAGTCCTGGGAACCTTTGCTGTATGATCACTCAAAGTGGAGAAATGCAGTTTTGGGGAACCTCAGGGTCATGTAGCGACAACACACAAAAGCCCTGTATAAATAACAGAAGGGATGTACCACCTAACAAGCTACCTGTGCTCCCACCCTGTCTGTGGAAGAGCCTATGGTTTCCAGATTGGCTGCAGTAGCCACCAAAACACACACAAAACCGGACGTGAACAAGTCAGCCTCAGTCCCAACGGACTAGCCAAGCAGAAGCAGCAGCCTTTTGTACACCCACAAGGATACTACAACTGCCCAGTGCTGAAAGGATCACTCAAGCTTTTTGGGAATAACGTAGTTAATGATAGCCTTTCCAACTGGCAGCGCTCTAAATTTTTGTAATACCCTGACCACTTTAAGTGTCCATCACTCCTGAATCTCCGAGCATACAATCAGCAATTTTTTTCTATACTGCCGTATGTTATCTACTACAGGTCGATGTTTAGGGATCTCTTGCAGGATGATAGGGATAAATTTGTCCCGGTGAGGAAGATAAAGAATGGTAGGGTGAAGGAACCATGGGTGACAAGGGAGGTGGAAAATCTAGTCAGATGGAAGAAGGCAGCATACATGAGGTTTAGGAAGCAAGGATCAGATGGGTCTATTGAGGAATACAGGGAAGCAAGAAAGGAGCTTAAGAAGAGGCTGAGAAGAGCAAGAAGGGGGCATGAGAAGGCCTTGGCGAGTAGGGTAAAGGAAAACCCCAAGGCATTCTTCAGTTACGTGAAAAACAAAAGAATGACAGGAGTGAAGATAGGACAGTTTAGAGATAAAGGTGGGAAGATGTGCCTGGAGGCTGTGGAAGTGAGCGAGGTCCTCAATGAATACTTCTCTTCGGTATTCACCAATGAGAGGGAACTTGATGACGATGAGGACAGTATGAGTGAGGTTGATGTTCTGGAGCATGTTGATATTAAGGGAGAGGAGGTGTTGGAGTTGTTAAAATACATTAGGATGGATAAGTCCCTGAGTCCTGACAGAATATTCCCCAGGCTGCTCCACGAGGCGAGGGACGAGATTGCTGAGCCTCTGGCTAGGATCTTTATGTCCTCGTTGTCCACAGGAATGGTACCGGAGGATTGGAGGGAGGCGAATGTTGTCCCCTTGTTCAAAAAAGGCAGTAGGGATAGTTCGGGTAATTATAGACCAGTGAGCCTTACGTCTGTGGTGGGAACGCTGTTGGAAAAGGTTCTTAGAGATAGGATCTATGGGCATTTAGAGAATCATGGTCTGATCAGAGACAGTCAGCATGGCTTTGTGAAGGGCAGATCGTGTCTAACAAGCCTGATAGAGTTCTTTGAGGAGGTGACCAGGCATATAGATGAGGGTAGTGCAGTGGATGGGATTTACATGGATATTAGTAAGGCATTTGACAAGATTCCACATGGTAGGCTTATTCAGAAAGTTAGAAGGCATGGGATCCAGGGAAGTTTGGCCAGGTGGATTCAGAATTGGCTTACCTGCAGAAGGCAGAGGGTGGTGGTGGAGGGAGTACATTTGGATTGGAGGGTTGTGACTAGTGGTGTCTCACAAGGATCGGTTCTGGGACCTCTACTTTTCATGATTTTTATTAATGACCTGGGTGTGGGGGTAGAAGGGTGGGTTGGCAAGTTTGCAGACGACACAAAGATTGGTGGTGTTGTAGATAGTGTAGAGGATTGTCAAAGATTGCAGAGAGACATTGATAGGATGCAGAAGTGGGCTGAGAAGTGGCAGATGGAGTTCAACCCGGAGAAGTGTGAGGTGGTACACTTTGGAAGGACAAACTCCAAGGCAGAGTACAAAGTAAATGGCAGGACACTTGGAAGTGTGGAGGAGCAGAAAGATCTGGGGGTACATGTCCATAGATCCCTGGAAGTTGCCTCACAGGTAGATAGGGTAGTTAAGAAAACTTATGGGGTGTTAGCTTTCGTAAGTCGAGGGATAGAGTTTAAGAGTCGCAAAGTAATGATGCAGCTCTATAAATCTCTGGCTAGGCCACACTTGGAGGATGAGAGGAGACATGATAGAAGTGTACAAGATATTAAGAGGAATAGGTAGAGTGGATAGCCAGTGCCTCTTCCCCAGGGCACCACTGCTCAATACAAGAGGACATGGCTTTAAGGTAAGGGGTGGGAAGTTCAAGGGGGATATTAGAGGAAGGTTTTTCACTCAGAGAGTGGTTGGGACGTGGAATGTACTGCCTGAGTCAGTGGTGGAGGCAGCTACACTAGTGAAATTTAAGAGACTACCAGACAGGTATATGGAGGAATTTAAGGTGGGTGGGGGAGGGGGGTTATATGGGAGGCAGGGTTTGAGGGTCGGCACAACAATGTGGGCCGAAGGTCCTGTACTGTGCTGTACTATTCTATGTTATATGTTCTTCCCTTTTGGTTAAACAGATGGACATCCATACTATGAGTGAAAGCAGGCTGCAGTATTGTATTGCACTAATGCAAACTCTTAATCAACAACTGTTTGAAGCCCTGAAGCCCTGAATAATCCTATATTCTATGTTCTATGTTCAAGAGAAGGATGTGAATTATCTTTTCCTTAAGTGGAAATCTTCTGTGTTATCCTGTAGCCAGCAGTATGTTGCAAAACATGGCACATGACATAAATGATCAACCTCTGAATGGACTTATCCAAAGGCTAAGAAATGCAGGACGGCAGTAGCAATGATTTCATAGAAAATTGGTCAGGCCATGGATAAACGACTGGAATTCTGACTGTTGAAGTTGGAGACATTTGCCAATCATTGCCTTCAGAAATATTAGACTATGGATCAATTTATTTAGAAAGGTAGAAGCAGACAAAAGAGGCAAGATTCTCCTGGCCTTTTCTCTCACTCTTCTTCCATCCTCCTCTGTTAAGTATTACTGTGTGTAGCTCTGCAACACAGCTACTTGATGTATAGTTTGTGATTTGAAGGAGAGTAGCACAGATTTATCAGAGCTCCAAGGGTAAAATTATGAAGAAAGATGAGAGAAACACATAATACATTCCTTGTAATATAGGAGGTAAAATGAGGATTAGATTGAAATTTTATTTATTTTTCATTTAGAGATACAGCATGGTAATGGTATCTTCCAGCTCACCAAACCCGTGCCACCCAATCACACCCCTGTGACCAACTAACCAATGAGAAATCAGCGAAATAGATGAAAGAAAGCATTTCCAGTGGTTGGTGAGTCCTGGATGAGAAATATGTGGTGCAGGTATTAGAGCCAGAACTTCTAAAAGTGCCGTAAGGGAATGTTTCCACACGCAAAGTGATGTTGAAGTTTGGAAGCCTCACAGACAGCAGTTAATTCTCTATCAGCTGTTATTTTTTAATGAGAACTTTCCAGACTTCTGTTGACTAAAACTATTGAGGAATATGGAGTCAGGCATATGGAGTTCATTTGTAGATCTGTCCTAATATCAGTAAAATGTGATCACACTTAATGGGTTAAATCATTTATTGATGTTCCTATGATATTGGAAAATGAAATAGAAAGGCAGTTGTTTTAAGAACAGTAGTGTTCTCAGTATAATGGAACAACCAAAATGGCAGTTTAAAGTATTTTCAAAACGTGTTCAAGTGTCACTTTTTTGTTGGCACCTGTTATCAGAGGGTTTTATGGGTGTGGAACTTCCTCTGAGTGATTCGGATTTCTAGTGGCTTCAAACCGTGTGACATTTTTAGTTCTTGATCCTGCCTGGGGCTTCAGCCGAATTTATGATTAGTCTCTGTTGCCACAACCTTACCAGGAGTGTGGCAGTAATCCTGACCAGACTTTTTTTAAAGTTTATTATCACCAGGTTGAAGTTCCTTTCCCTTTGCTTCTTAGTGTTAGCTATATACGGCTGTGACCCTATCTTTTAGCATGTAATTGGAAATTTGTACTGACTCAGGCATGATGCCAAAATTATGGTTTGCTGATTGAAAAAGTACTGAAGTTCTGGGAGATCTGCTCAGCTGCTAAATATGAAGTAAACTATAATTTAAATATATCAAACCTCCGCAATATCACAAAGTTTCTGCCCATCTTTGACCATGTGTAAGCACTATAAATTCTTGGCCTATTAACCTGAATTATTTGTAATAGCCATGGATTGGAAGAGTCTTTGTATGTGCATTTCATTCACTCACTGTGAAGGTAATATTATTGTGTGAAATATTTTAGTTTGCAGTCTAATCACATTCTTTATGCATGAGTTAAAACATGCCAAACAGATGGGAAAAACTGACTCCCAGTAAACTGAAAAAAAATTAAATGGATGGAAAAACTGTTTAAATATAAGTCTATTTAAATGTTAAAAATAAACTGTTACTCCATAAAATATGTGGGTTCTGGCAATTAGTGCCAAAAGTATGACAGAGAGAATAACCAGAGTTTAATTCTGAACATTAAAGATAGGGTCACAGCCGTTTGATGTCTGGCACATCCTGCTGTGGATGTGTACACTGCGATCGTGTGGAGGCCTGATGCCCGTCTTCTCAAGTGGAAGAATCAGGCTAGGTGGAAAAAAGTAAACAAAAACTGGGAAGAAACAGTTCAGAACTTAAATTTTCAAAATCATAAAATAATACCTTAAAAGGAGTATATTTTAGTCAAGACTCCTTAAGCAGCATGGATAACTTCACTCATCTCAACGCTGAACTGATTCTATAACCTACAGATTTGCTTTCAAGGAGTCTACAACTCAGATTTATTTATTTACTTGTTTGTTGTTTGCACAATTTGTCTTCAGTTGCACATTGGTTGTTTGTCAGACTTTGTTATTTATAGCTTTTCATAAGTTCTATTGTATTTCTTTATTTTCCTCTAAATACCTGCAAGAAATGAATCTCAAGGTAGCTTATGGTGACAAGTATGTACTTTGATAATAAATTTTCTTTGAACTTTTAACTGTGGAAATCAAGCTCTAAGGGAGTTTGGGTCAGAGAGAAAGCTAAACCATATAATCATATACAGCAGAACATACACACTGAAAATGTGTATCACAGTATATTCTCTTATATTGTAAGTTGTATGGTGAGAAAATATACAATCAAGAATCTTACCTAGAATCTACCTTGGGCCAATGAGCCAGGTCTTTTGCTGGATGACCAACAATTACTGCTGTAATTACTGGAACTTGCATCTCTTCTAATTGGAAGTTGTTTGAATGGATATAGAGCTGAGGTGGTGATGCACTATTAATAACTCCAAAAGACTGGAAGTAGAGTAAATACTGAAAGGCTTTTATTAGCAGTAAAATGTGACCTTCACCATGCTGAGTATCTGCCCCGGACTGAGGGAGGAGCAGTGGCACAATCGCCTTTATTCAGGGGTCTGTGGGAGGAGCCACAGGAGCAGTCAGCAGAGGGGCATGTCCACACAGGTAACCCAGTCACAACATATATATATATGGTTTACCACAGGTGGCTAGTGGCATTTCCCAGTCTTTGCAACAGCGGATTGCTCTTGCTACTGGCAATCCAGATAGTTCTGAAGCATTGCTGCACCTGCTCTGCTGAATGTCACTGACATACAGCAGGTACACAGAAAGTGCTGTTATCTTCCCAGACCTCCATATCTCCAATCTTCCCAGTCCTCCTGAATTTTAGTCCCCGCCTGTTCCTGAGCATCATCTTTCCTCGTCCTCATAATTACAAACCTACAACCCAGTGTCAATTCTCCCTCGTGTTATCTCTGCCTCTCCCTAGCATTTCCTGCAATGTGTGCCTGCTCAGTGGGCACCTAAACTCCAATGAAGTGCCTGATAGAATATGCTAACTTACAAACTTGAAATGTAAGGAACTCAGAGTGTGTATAGCTTATTTGTGTGCTCTTCACGGACTGTTTCTGGAACTTTCTACAAAACAATGTTGCAACTCAAAGAAGAGTTAGTTATTTGGAAAAATACTTCAAGAGATCACAGTTTTAAAATTACATTGATTGTTCACACCCAATATCTTGTATATTTCTCTGCGACTTCCTCAGGCTTGGGACATCCAGTCTCCTTTATTCTCCCTCTCCCTCTCCCTCTCCCTCTCCCTCTCCCTCTCCCTCTCCATCTCCCTCTACCCCTACCCCTACCCCTCCCTCTCTCCATCTCTCCCTCCCATCTTCTCTCCCTCTCTCCCTCTCCTTCTCTCCCCCCTTCTCCTTTCACTCCCACCTCTCTCTCCTTCTCCTTTCCCTCCTCCCTCTCTGTCTCCTTCTTCTCTCATTCCCTCTGTGCCATTCTTCTCCAGCTAGATTGAAATTATGGAGAACTGTCAGTATGAAATCATATGCCAATGGTCGACTGTATTCGGTTTTCAAATCACCTGGGAAATGAAATCTGCTGAGAGATTGCATGTGGTTCACACACACTACATAATCCTGATAACATGAAACTGGAGAGGTCAAGGAGCTCTCTGGTCATTGGAAGACCTGGCTGAATACTACCTTGGTGCAGTGATATCAGACAGCTGCCTTTTAGGTTCTGTATGCATTGCTGTGGCAAAATGTGGACTGAATATGTCTACACACCGCTATAAATTTCAGTAAGTTAGTGGAGCTCTAAGCATGTATTACACTGAAGAATCGCTTAGCTTGCAACGCAAGTGCATCCCTTTAAAAAAGCCTGTACCTGATCATGTAGATTTCCAGTCAATTGCTCAGATGCTTTCTTAAGCCTTATGGATTTTGCACAGGTGTCTCAGAATTCCAGTCACTGAACACCACATTCACCTCTGAAGCAGTTACCTCCTTTGCAGTATTGGCATGTGGGGCTACAGTCAGGATTAGTTGTCTTATCATGTAAATTACGTTCAAATGTGGCAAACCTTATCAACCTTTAAGCTTTAACCTCAATTCCATGCCTGAAGGAAGCTCAAGGTAGCGATAGTTAAGTTTCTTTTCTCCTCTCTGTGTGCATGTATGTTACACTAAAAGCTAAAACCTGTTGTGTTGCTTCAATTGCAGAGAATTGGAGAGAGACCTGCAACCATCAAACAGATGCCCAAGTGCAGATCAGTCTGTCAGTGAGGAGCTGGAAGATGTCTCAGGAATACTACAATGCTCAGCAAATGTCCTTGGTAGAATCATTTTGTTATTCTCAATGTCACTTAAAGTGTTGTTTTAGCTGCAAAATAACTTTGTAAGTCAGAAATTACTTGGGTGTCATTTTGATCATGCCAGCAGCAGTTAATTTGATCCAAGACTCTCATACACTACATAATCAAATATGGTTCTGATTAATGTTGCTTTGAAACACTTTCTCAATGGGCACCATTGATGTGGCTCCTAATTCCATATGGAGTTTCTGCTTTGTTGATTTTTCATGTCATTGAAAAGTTTACTTGTATATAATTCAGTTTAGTGTATGTTCAATGTTAGGGAGAGCTGGTAAATACATTGAAAACCTGACAGCCCCCTGAGTGACCTGGCAATGGATTACAGAGAGAAACAAAAACAGAAAGAAGCAAATTTCAATTTGACTTCCCATTCACATTCTGATATGTCAATCCTTAGCCTCCTCTACCTCTACAATGAGGACACACTCAGGTTGGTGGAGCAACACGTCATATTTCATCTGAGTAGCCTCCAACCTGATGCCATGAAAATTGATTTCTCAAACTTCTGGTAATTTCTCCTTCTTCTCTCTTTTTTCATTCCCCATTCTGGTGCCCCTCTCACCCCTGCCCCATCCTCTCCCTTTAATGCCTCTTCTCCTGTCTTTTCTTTTGTGGTTCACTGTGCTCTCCAATGAGATTCCTTCTTCTTCAACCCTTTACCTCCTCCACCGATCACCTCCCAGCTTCTTACTTCATTCCCCTCCTCCACCCATCCACCTTCTTCCACAGCTGCTGACTAGCCTGCTAAGTTGTTCCTGCATTTTGTGTGTGTCACCTTCCCCTTCACCTGGTCTCACCTGTCACTGCCCCCTTCCTTTTCCCATTCTGATGAAGTGTCTCGGCCCAAAGCATAGACTGTTTACTCCCCTCCACAGAGGTGATGATGTCTGACTTGCTGAGTTCCTCCACCATATGAGTATGTTGCTTTAGCAGTAATTCAGATGGACAACATCAATCAAAAAAGAAAACTTACTTTAATAAAGATGGAACCCATAGGAACATTAACTCATTTAAGAAATTTATGTTTATCAAACAAACGAAGATGTGTTACATTGCTATTGGATCCAAGTACCCAGGGAAATGTCTGTGTTTTATTGTAGCTCTCCACAAAAACTATTGATCTGAAGTAAATGCCAATTGCAGTACATAGAAATTTAGGGAACATAAGACGCAGATGCAGAAATAGGCCAATTGATCTCTGAAGCCTGCTCTATCATTCAGTAGCATCATTGTGGGTTCAACAAAGAAAGATCTTGCATTTTATCATACCTTTCGCAGGTTCTTATCTCAAATATTAATCAACCAAAGCCGAACATTTGAAGTGTGGTGACTTTTGTAAAATAAGAAGCATAGCAGTCAGTTTCTGCATAATAGTGTTTGACAAGCATCACTAAGTAATGAAATAATCTATTTTAATAATGCTGTTCCAAGATAAATATTGCCTAGGACACCAGAGAGATCTGCCGTGATTTTCTTTGTAATAGTGCCATGGAATCTTTCGACAAATTGGACAGGATAGACATATGGACTTCAGTAAAGACATCAACCCTGAGAATGCTGCACTTAATTAGTACTGCATCGTAAACCTGTGCTCATGTCTTTGCATTGGAGCTTTTAACTCAAAAGTTACTGGCACTTTGCTTTGACTGATAATGCACACAGATACCCTGTTCTCCCTTTGTCCACTGTATCTTCCTCAACTTAAATTTTTATCTATTCTGTTATAAAAATATGGAATAATATCTGATGTAACTACATTTTGCAGAAGATTTTTAGTATTTACAATAGCCTCGATATATAGAATATTATCTTAATATCTCTGTACATTGTACATTCAAGTTAATGCCTTTATATTACTGACAGTAAGCCAAGGAAACACTATTTCCCTATTCAATTTATGAAAATTCTTTAGGATTTTAAGCACTTTACTAAATTACATCTCAGCTTTCTCAGTTCCTTCACGGCGATGTTTACTGAAATCCCTTTTTATCCCTTTATGGATGCACATTCTAATGTTTAATATGATCTGGTCAGTCGTTGTTCAATGCTATTTATGGTTTTATTGCTCTTTCAATAATGGAACATGCAAAATCCCACAAGATGATCTGATTTTTTTTTTCCATAAATGTATCTTTCTACTCTTAAACTGTCTTTATATGAACTTAGTTTAACTGGTCTTCCATTCCATACAGAAGATCAAATGATCTGATTGAGGGCATTGGAATTTTACGAGGATGTGATAGAATAGATACAGAGAAACTACTTTCTCTGGGGAAAATACATTAAAATAAAAGGACATGAAAGTTGTTTCTGAAATATATATAGAGAGAGACACACACACACACACACACTCCTCCGTGTGTGTGAGAGAGATTTGAGTGTCCGCATGCTCATTTTGGTGCTTATCACCTCAATATAACAATTGAAAGTATGCTTGAATTAAAGGCACTCTTCAGACCAAGTTTATTTGCTCTTATTATTTTTGTCTGTGAAATCAAATACTGTAATCTATGTACTTTGTTAATCACTGTCTGGCAGTGATTAGACTTAGTGAATGACGAATGCACTACATTTAAGTTTCCTACAGGAAAATAAATCTCAAAGTAGTATGTGGTGGCATATACAAATTTATTTTGACTTTGAGATTGAGAACTATTTTGATATATTTATGCTAGCCATGTTCCCCTGAATTATGTTATTTATACCTATCTGCCTTTAATTTAAATTGTTCTTCCCTCTTTGTTTATTTTACCTAATATTTTACAGTCCTTAGATACCTTGTTCACAATTAATTGCACTATTTACAACATAATTAACTAGTCTGGCTTAAACTTATGAATCTAAATTCTAATGCTTTGGAAGAAACAGTCACATATCACAATGTTTTATCTGCTAGTGTAAGGCTCTGGAGTGGGTATTCAGGTGTTAAGGACCTGGAGCTGCAGCTTGATGATCTCCCACTCACACAGGAGAATGAAGAGATGATAGTTAGGAGCTACAGGGAGGTTGTCACCCCTAAGTTGAAGAGGCTGGTAGGTGGGTGACTGTCAGGAGACGGAAAAGGAATAGGCAGCCAGTGCAGAGTTCTCTTCAATAATAAGAATACTGTTTTGGATACTGTTTGGGGCGTGAGCTGATGGGGGAAGCTGCAGTGAATGATTCTCTTACACTGCCTGGCTCTGTGGCTCAGAAGAAAAGACGGGAGATGAGGAGTGTAGTAGTGATAGGGGATTGCATAATTAGAGGAGCAGAGGGGAGATGCTGTGGATGTGAATGAGATGCCTGTCTGGTATGTTGGCTCCCAGGTGCCAGTGTCAGGGATGTCTCAGATGGAGTCCACAGCATTCTAAAGGGGAGGGTGAGCAGCCGGAGGTCATGGTACATATTGGTACCAACAACATAAGGGAGGAGGTCCTGAAGAGTTAGGTAGAAAGCTGAAAAGCAGGACCTCCAGGGCAGTAATCTCTGGATCATTGGGATCTCTTCTGGAGAAGGTGTCACCTGTACAAAAAGGACAGGTTACACTTGAATCCGAGGAGGACCAATGTTCTTACAGGCAGGTTTGCTAGAGCTGTTGGGGAGGGTTTAAACTAATTTGGCAGAGGTTTGGGACCTGGAGTGATAGGGCTGAGGATGAGGCAATTGGTATATAAGGAGATCCAGTGAGAATGTGAGAAGGACAGGCAGAAGATAAAGCAAAATGACACTCAGTGGGACGAGTTGAAGTGTACCATGGGGCAAAATTGAAAAGGGTGTTGAGTACAGGATTGAAGGCTTTATATTTGAAAGCATACAGTACACAGAGTAAAGTAGATGATCTTTTAGAGCACTTAGAGATCAGCAGGTATGATGCTGTCAGCATCACTGACTTGAGGTTGAAAGATCATAGCTGAGAGATTAAGATCCAAGGATACACATTGTATCAAAAGGACAGGCAGGTAGGTAGAGAGGCTGGGGTAACTCGATTGGTAAAAAATGAAATCAAATCCTTCAGAAGAGGTGACCTAGAATTGGAAGATGTAGAATCCTTGTGGATGGAGTTAAGAAAATGCAAGGGTAAAACGATACTTATGGGAGTTATATACAGGCCTCCGAACAGTAGCCAGGATGTGGAATAAAAAATTACAATGGGTGATAGAAAAGGCATGTAAAAAGGGCAATGTTACGATAGTTATGGGGAATTTCAATATGCAGGTAGATTGAGAAAATCAGGTCGGTGCTGATTTTGGATCTTAAGAGAGAGAATTTGTAGAATCCCTGAGTTGGCTTTTTAGAGCAGCTTGTGGTTGAGCCCACTAGGGGAGAGGTAATACTAGAATGGGTATTGTGTAATGAGCCAAATTTGATTAGGGAGCTTAAGGTAAAGGAACCCTTAGGAAACAGTGTTTATAATATGATAGAATTTACCCTGCAGTTTGAGAGGGAGAAGCTAAAGTCAGATGCATTAGTATTGCAATGGAGCAAAGGCAGTTACAGAGGCATGAGAGAAGAGCTGACCAAAGTTGAATGGAAGGGCACACTAGCAGGAATAATGACAGAACATCAATGGCTGGAGTTTCTGGGAGCAATTTGGAAGGCACAGGATATATACATCCCAATGATGAAGAAGTATTCTAAAGGGAGGGTGACACAACTGTGGGTGACAAGGGAAGCCAAAGACGGCATTAAAGGAAAAGAGGGGGCATATAATATAGCAAAAAATTAGTGAGAAGTTAGAGAGTGGATAGCAGACCACTGGAAAATGATGCTAGAGAGGTAGTTTTGAGGGACAAAGAAATGGTGGACGAAGTTTAATAATATATTCCATCAGCCTTCACTGTGAGTGACCCTAGCAATATGTCAGAAATTCGAGAGTGTCAGGGGGCAGAAGTGAGTGCAATTTCTATTACTCAAGAGAGGGTGCTTAAGAAGCTGAAAGGTCTGAAGGTAAATAATCTACCTGGAGCAGATGGACTATACCCCAGGGTTCTGAAAGAGGTGGCTGAAGAGATTATGGAGGCATTAGTAATGATCTTTCAAGAGTCACTATATTCTGGAATTGTTCCAGAGGACTGGAAAATTTCAAATGTTACTTCACGCTTTAAGAAGGGAGGGAGGCAGGAGAAAAGAAATTATAGGCCAATTAGTCTGACTTCGGTGGTTGGGAAGATGTTGGAGTCCATTATTAAGGATGAGGTTTTGAGGTAGTTGGAGGCACATGATAAAATAGGCTGAAATCAGCATGGTTTCCTTAGGGAGAATTTATTCCTGACAAATCAGTTGAAATTCTTTGAGGAAGTAACACACAGGATAGACATAGGAGAGTTAATGGATGTTGTTGACTTGGACATTCAGAAGGCCTTTGATAAATTTCCACACATGAGGCTCCTGAACAAGATAGGAGCCCATGGTTTTACAGGAAGATATTAACATGGATAGACTGGCTGACTGGCAGGCAGGAGGCAAAAAGTGGCCTCTTCTGGTTGGCTGCCGGTGACTAGTTGTGTGCCACCGTGGATTGTGTTGGGGGATGGCTTCTTTTCACGTTATATGTCAATGATCTAGATGATGGAATTGATGGCCTTGTGGCTAAGTTTGTGGATATGAAAATAGGTGAAGGGACAAGTAGTGTTGAGGAAACAGGGAGTCAGCAGAAGGACTTAGACAGACTGGGAGTATGAGCAAATGTAATGGGGAGAAGGCAAGAGAATGGGGTTGAGAGAGATAATAAATCAACCATGATGGAATGGCAGAGCAGACTCGATGGGCCGAATGGCCCAATTCTTCTCCTATGACTTATGGTCTTTTGGTCTATTCAGGGAGAGGATAGATAAGTAAAGATAGGGCTTATTTGGTTCTCAAAACAAATAATTGTGGTTCCAGAACCAAAATGCTGTAAGGTAGCAGGTAACAATGGAAATACTTAACAAATTGTTTGTTAGGGACTATTTCTTCAGTGGTTTGATTGGGGCAAGACTGCGCACGCACATGGACGTCAGCCGGTGAGAACAGCGAGAAGAGTTTAAAAGGAGACATCTGATAGAGCGGGCGACGGAGTAGAAAGGCTTTGGCTCAATGGAGCTTTGGCAATAACTGGTCAAGTTGAGGTAGGTTGCATGTGTAGGATACAGACAGGAAGAATGTGTGTGAGGCCGGTGTTCTGTGCTCGGTGCCAGATGTGGGAAGTCCTGGAGATTCCCAGCCTCCCAGATGGCCACATCTGCACCAGGTACGTCGAGCTGAAGCTCCTTAGGGACCGGGTTAGGGAACTGGAGATGCAGCTCGATGACCTTCATCTGGTCAAGGAGAGTGAGGAGGTGATAGAGAGGAGCTTTAGTCAGGTAGTCACTCTGGGGCCTTGGGAGACAGATAAGTGGGTAACAGTCAAGAGAGGAAAGGGCTAGAGTCAGATGCTAGAGAGTACCCCGTGTGGCTGTACCCCTTGACAATAAGTACCCCTGTTTGAGTACTGTTGGGGGATGCGGCGGCCTACCTGGGGGAAGCAACGGTGGCCGCACCTCTGGCACAGAGTCTGTCCCTGTGGCTCAGAAGGGTAGGGAAAGGAAGAGGATGGCAGCAGTGATAGGGAACTCTATAGTTAGTGGGTCAGACAGGCGATTCTGTGGATGCAGGAAAGAAGCACGGATGGTAGTTTGTCTCCCAGGTGCCGGGGTCCAGGATGTTTCTGATTGTGTCCATGATGTCCTGAAGTGGGAAGCAGAACAGCCAGTGGTACATATTGGTACCAGCGACATAGGCAGGAAAAGGGAGGAGGTCCTGAAAGCAGACTACAGGGAATTAGGAAGGAAGTTGAGAAGCAGGACCACAAAGGTAGTCATCTCAGAATTACTGCCTATGCCACGTGACAGTGAGTATAGGAATAGAGAGAGGTGGAGGATAAATGTGTGGCTGAGGGATTGGAGCCAGGGGTAGGTTCAGATTTCTGGATCATTGGGACCTCTTTTGGGGCAGGAGTGACCTGTACAAACAGGACGGTTTGCACTTGAATCCCAGGGGGACCAATATCCAGGCAGGGAGGTTTGCTAAGGCTATTGGGGAGAGTTTAAACTAGAATTGCTGGTGGGTGGGAACCAAACTGAAGAGACGGAGGAAGAGGTGGTTGGCTCACAAATAAAGAAAGCTTGGAGACAGTGCGAGAGGGAGGATAGGTAGGTGATAGAGAAGGGACGCGCTCAGACTGATGGTTTGAAATGTGTCTATTTTAATGCAAGGAGTATCATGAACAAAGTGGATGAGCTTAGAGCGTGGATCAGTACTTGGAGCTATGATGTTGTGGGCATTACAGAGACTTCGATGGCTCAGGGGCAGGAATGGTTACTTAGAGTGCCAGGCTTTAGATGTTTCAGAAAGGACAGGGAGGGAGGCAAAAGAGGTGAGGCATGGCTCTGTTGATCAGAGAGAGTGTCACGGCTGCAGAAAAGGATGAAGACATGGATGGATTGTTTACTGAGTCTCTGTGGGTGCAAGTTAGGAATGGGAAGAGGTCAATAACTCTACTGGGTGTTTTTTATAGACCACCCAATAGTGACAGGGACATCAAGGATCAGATAGAGAGACAGATTCTGGAAAGATGTAATAATAACAGGGTTGTTGTGGCGGGAGATTTGAATTTCCCAAATATCAATTGGCATGTCCCTACAGTGAGGGGTTTAGATGGGGTGGAGTTTGTTAACTGTGTTCAAGAAGGTTTCTTGAGACAATATGTAGATAAACCGACAAGAGAAGAGGCTGTATTGGGAAATGAACCTGGTCAGATGTCAAATCTCTCAGTGGGAGACCATTTTGGAGATAGTGATCACAAGTCTATCTCCTTTACCATAGCATTGGAGAGGGATAGGAACAGACAAGTTAGGAAAGCATTTAATTGGAGTAAGGGGAAATATGAGGCTATCAGGCAAAAACTTGGAAGCATAAATTGGGAACAGATATTCTCAGGCAAACGTATGGAAGAAATGTGGCAAATGTTCAGGGGATATTTGCATGGAGTTCTGCATAGGTACATTCCAATGAGACAGGGAAAGAATGGTAGGGTACAGGAACCATGGTGTATAAAGACTGTTGTAAATCTAGTCAAGAAGAAAAGAAGAGCTTAAGAAAGGTTCAAAAAACTAGGCAATGATAGAGATGGCAGGAAGGAGCTTGAGAAAGAAATTAGGAGAGCCAGAAGGGGCCATGAGAAGGCCTTGGCAAGCAGGATTAAGGAAAACCCCAAGGCATTCTATAAGTATGTGAAGAACAAGAGGATAAGACGTGAGAGAATAGGACCAATCAAGTGTGACAGTGGAAAAGTATGTATGGAAACGGGGGAGATAGCAGAGGTACTTAATGAATACTTTGCTTCAGTATTCAATACAGAATAGGATCTTGGCTATTGTAGGGAAGACTCACAGTGGACTGAAAAGCTTGAGCATGTAGATGTTAAGAAGGGGATGTGCTGGAGCTTTGGGAAAACATCAAGTTGGATAAGTCATCGGGACCAGATGAGATGTACCCCGGGCTACTGTGGGAAACGAGGGAGGAGATTGCTGGGCCTCTGGTGATAATCTTTGCATCATCAATGGGGATGGGAGAGGTTCCGGAGAACTGGAGGATTGTGGATGATGTTTCCTTATTCAAGAAAGGGAGTAGAGATAGCCCAGGAAATTATAGACCAGTGAGTCTTACTTCAGTGGTTGGCAAGTTGATGGAGAAGATCCTGAGAGGCAGGATTTATGAACATTTGGAGAGGTGTAATATGATTAGGAATAGCCAGCATGGCTTTGTCAAAGGCAGGCCGTGCCCTATCAGCCTGATTGAATTTTTTGAGGATGTGACTAAACACATTGATGAAGGAAGAGCAGTAGATGTAGTGTATATGGATTTCAGCAAGGCATTTGATAAGGTACCCCATGCCAGGCTTATTGAGAAAGTAAGGAGGCATGGGATCCAAGGGGACATTGCTTTGTGGATCCAGAACTGACTTGCCCACAGAAGTCAAAGAGTGGTTGTAGATGGGCCATATTCTGCATGGAGGCTGGTAACCAGTGGTGTGCCTCAAGGATCTGTTCTGGGACCCCTACTCTTCGTGATTTTTATAAATGACCTGGATGAGGAAGTGGAAGGATGGGTTAGTAAATTTGCTGATGACACAAAGGTTGGGGATGTTGTGGATAGTGTGGAGGGCTGTCAGAGGTTACAGCGGGACATTGATAGGATGCAAAACTTGGCTGAGAAGTGACAGGTGTAGTTCAACCCAGGTAAGTGTGAGGTGGTTCATTCTGGTAGGACAAATATGATGACAGAATATAATGGTAAGACTCTTGGCAGTGTGGAGGATCAGAGGGATCTTGGGGTCCGAGTCCATAGGACACTCAAAGCAGCTGCGCAGGTTGAGTCTGTAGTTAAGAAAACACACGGCGCATTGGCCTTCATCAATCATGGGATTGAGTTTAGGAGCCGAAAGGTAATGTTGCAGCTATAAAGGAACCTGGTCAGACCCCACTTGGATTACTGTGCTCAGTTCTGGTTGCCTCACTACAGGAAGGATGTGGAAACCATAGAAGGGGGGCAAAGGAGATTTACAAGGATGTTGCCTGGATTGGGAAACATGCCTTATGAGATAGGCTGAGTGAACTCGGCCTTTTCTCCTTGGAGCAGCAGAGGATGAGAGGTGACCTGATAGAGGTGTATAAGATGATGAGAGGCTTTGATTGTGTGGATAGTCAGAGGCTTTTTCCCAGGGCTGGAATTGCTAGCACAAGAGGGAACAGTTTTAAGGTGCTTGGAAGTAGGTACAGAGGAGATGTCAGGGTATGTTTTTTTTTACGCAGTGAGTGGTGAGTGTGTGGAATGGGCTGCTGGCGACAGTGGTGGAGGCGGATGCAATAGGGGCTTTTAAAAGACTCCTGGACAGGTACATGGAGCTCAGAAAAATAGAGGGCTATGGGTAACCCTCGGTAATTTCTCAGGTAAGGACATGTTCGGCACAGCTTTGTGGCCCAAAGGGCCTATATTGTGCCATAGGTTTTCTATGTTTCTAAATTGGGTGGTATTTGCAGAGAGTGAGGAACAGTTAAAATTTCAGATTGGTGCCCTTTCATCAGGAGGTCATCGTTCAATCTGTAGGTCATTAACTTGAAACATTAGCTGTTTCTGTCTCCACAGATGCTGGCTGAGCAGCTGAGTATATCCAATACATTCTGTTTTAACTGGTTAGTGCAATGGCTTAATAGCATTTCAATTGATGGAATTGTCACCGAATCCGAATCTAAATGATTGAAACAATATGTCCAATCTGTCTTTCATGAATTTATGCCAAATAAATTTGGGTAAAGGAAATATAGAAGCATAATTAGTTTAATCTGCAATCTCATTGGAAGAGCTCAATAGATTAATGGTTGAAGAAGTGGACAAATTCAAACATTAATGAATTTTACTGCATAAAGATTAAAACTATAATAGTATAAGCAATAAGATTAGAAACTGGCCCTTAAACCTGCACAGCCAGTAAGTTTCTGTCCGTTGCTTTTTTCTATTGATTCCCTTTACATACAAGGACCTACTTGTTTTTGTCTTGAATGTCCGCAACAGTTGAGCATCTACTATTCTTTAGGTTAATGAGTTCTCTTTATAATTTCTCCTCATCCCACTCTTAAGTGGCTGCTCCCCTCAATTGAGACAACAAACCTCAAACAGGAAACCATCTTTCTCACCATCTACCCTGGTCAAACTCTCTAAGAATATTACACCTTTCAATAAGCTTATCTGCTATCCTCCTAAACACCAGAGAACATAGTCCCATTCTTTTCAATATCTCCTTGTGAGACAGGCTCCTTATCTAGAGAATTATGCTTATGAACCTTTCTATAGGAATGTATGTTCTTCCACAAGATAACAACATCAAAACTGTACGCAGCAGCCCAAGTGTGAGTTCAACTTATTACAGCAGAACATCCTTACATTAATAATCCATGCCCCTTTCAATAAAGGTTAACTAAATCACATTGCTGGATTGAGATCCACAGTAGGAGCTGTAATGTAATCACTGTCAGGAATATCGATGCCAACATTGCATGATGTAAATTGAATAATTTCCACATCTTGTAATACTGACTTTTATAAACATAGGATTCTTTCTTCAAATCTATGTACTTTGTAAACATTTGCTGATTTTTGCTGCGGGTTTTTTTTTGTAGCTTATAAATTTATTTGATGCAGCCCAGTGAAAAATATATTATTTAATGGTGACTTTCTCTAATCCCTTTGTCCTTTCCAGGTTTGAAGTTTGAAGAATTGCAAGCAAAATTTGGTGAAGAGTTGTTCTGCATCTGTTTTGAAGAGAATGAAAGAGTCCTTCGGGCAGTGGGCAGTACATTACAGGAATTCTTTGGGGGTTTTGATGCTTTGCTGGAGAATGCAAGAATATCAAGAAGTAAACATGATAAGTTTGAATCCCCTTCTTTCCTATGCAAGGAACTCCCTGACGGTACTTTGAAACTACATTACTTTTATCCACAGAAAATTGTTGGATTTGCAATGCCTGGACTGATCAAAGCTGCAGCACTGAAAATCTATCAGATGGAAGTTGATGTGGAGCAAATGGTCAACGTCCCCGAAACCTTGACCTCTGATGGCATAAACCAGAGCAATTGCCTAACCTTCATTATCAAAGTCTATAATGATGCAACAAATGTGAACTTAGTTCCACAGGGACTAACCCACTCCCCATCTGATCTAAGGATAAGCATAAGCACTTTTTGCAGAGTTTTCCCGTTTCATTTGATGTTTGATCCAAATATGTTAATTCTTCAGCTTGGAGAAGGGCTCAGGAAACAACTGAAGTGTGACATACATAAGGTTCTGAAATTCCAGGACTGCTTTGAGATAGCTTCACCAAAGATTTGTTGTACTTTTCAATGGATTCTGTCAAGGCTATCCACACCATTTGTTATTCGAACCAAGCCAGATGGTACTGGATTAGAAAGTCAAGACAAAGTAAGTGCAATGAATTGGTTTTTGCTCAAGGATGCCTTAAGAGGACAAAATTATTGAATCTGGAGCTGTTGAAAAAGCTCTCTGGCAGTTCTCAAATGACATTTTTTATATAGGGTCAGGCTTTGTCTAGAGCACCAATAGGGTCTTATAACATAGCTCACGAGATTCATCTCTTGGCAGCCTGAGTTTGTTATATTCATTAATTCTGTATTTCACAGATGGTTGATGCTCACAGTTGTGCTATCTCTTCAGCTAGTTTATCTTTTTGACAGAATACAGCTTGTAGAAGAACACCAACTTTGTTCCATTACATCCCCTGCTGTGGAGAATTAGTAACTGAAATTCTTTGCCATGAAGCTGATATCTGGGCTGAAGGTGTCTACGTTAGCTCTGATTAGCCATTCCTTCAGTATGTATGTTCATTACACACATACTGTAGCGTTTCACAATTTTTACCTTTTCTGGAATTTTACTCACATTCCTGCATAGTTTTAATAGTACAGAAGAACCTCCTCATTGAGGCAAAGCATAAGAACTTTCATGAGCAGGAAAATATCCCTGGACCCTTTTTTTTAAACAACAAGAGATTCTGCTGATGCTGGAAATCCAGAGTAACATGCACAAAATGCTGGAGGAACTCAACAGGTCCTGATGAAGGGTCTTGGCTCGAAATGTCAACTGCTTACTCTCTTCCATAGATGCTGTCTGAACTGTTGAGTTCCACCAGCATTTTGTGTGTGTTACCCTTCTTTTAATCCGTATTTTAGTATGATGATATTCTGTGATCATAGTAAACATTTGTATGATATGCAATCATTGTAAATAGGCAGAATAATCAATTCATGTCCAAGGTCAAGTTTATTGTCATTCAAATGGATACATGTATATCACAAAACAAAACAATATTCCTCTGGATCAAGGTACACAAAACAGTACATATAACTCACACACAACACATAAAGTAATATTACCACAAATAAATTAACAAATTATAAAATATATTCCAGAAGACAGCAACTCAACCACTTATAGTCAGTTGCTGTGATATAAATATCAATACCATACACTGTAAAATTTACTATCTGATATTTCAGAAACCTGGTGCTTCAATATCTGGCTCATGTTGACCTGTTCCCTGTGCTCCTGTTGAACTTAATAATGCCCCCAGACCTTAGTTCCTGCACTCTCTTTCGGATAAAGTTGTTCACTGGATCACTAACAAGAGAAAATCCGCAGATACTGGAAATCTGAGCAATAAGCACAAATGCTGGAGGAACTCAGCAGGCCAGGCAGCATCTATGGAAAAGAGTACAGTCAACATTTTGGGCCAAAACGTCAACTGTACTCTTTTCTCTAGTTGCTACCTGGTCTGCTGAGATCCTGCAGCATTGTGTGTGTATTGTTCACTGGATAATCTGTGAATTAAAATAGAGGTGTAAGAGTGATACACAAGTGGCAATTTTTGAGAGAGGAGAGAGAAGAAACTACAACTATGAATGAAAGGACAAACTAATTAACAAAGAGGTAAGACAACCATCACTAAGTGATGGAGCAACAGCTTATTGATCCCTGTCAAACTAGTTAGGATTGAAAACGCAAACACGAGGAAATCGGCAGATGCTGGAATTTCAAGCAACATACATAACAGTTGCTGGTGAACGCAGCAGGCCAGGCAGCATCTCTAGGAAGAGGTACAGTCGACGTTTCAGGCCGAAACCCTTCGTCAGGACTAACTGAAAGAAGAGCTAGTAAGAGATTTGAAAGTGGGAGGGGGAGGGGGAGATCCGAAATGGTAGGAGAAGACAGGAGGGGGAGGGATGGAGCCAAGAGCTGGACAGTTGATTAGCAGAAGGGATATGAGAGGATCATGGGACAGGAGGCCTAGGGAGAAAGAAAAGGGGGAGGGGGAAAACCCAGAGGATGGACAAGGGGTATAGTGAGGGGGACAGAGGGAGAAAAAGGAGAGAGAGAAAAGTAATAAGTAACGGATGGGGTACGAGGGGGAGGTGGGCATTAGCGGAAGTTTGAGAAATCAATGTTCATGCCATCAGGTTGGAAGCTACCCAGACGGAATATAAGGTGTTGTTCCTCTAACCTGAGTGTGGCTTCACCTTGACAGTAGAGGAGGCCGTGGATAGACATATCAGAGTGGGAATGGGACGTGGAATTAAATTTGCGTGGCCACTGGGAGATCCTACTTTCTCTGGCGGACAGAGCGTAGGTGTTCAGTAAAATGATCTCCCAGTCTGCGTCAGGTCTCGCCAATATATAGAAGGCCACATCGGGAACACCGGACGCAGTATATCACCCCAGCCTACTCACAGGTGAAGTGTCGCCTCACCTGGAAGGACTGTCTGGGGCCCTGAATGGTAGTGAGGGAGGGAGTGTAAGGGCATGTGTAGCGCTTGTTCCGCTTACAAGGATAAGTGCCAGGAGGGAGATCGGTGGGGAGGGATGGGGGGGACGAATGGACAAGGGAGTCGCGTAGGGAGCGATCCCTGCGGAAAGCAGGAAGTGGGGGGGAGGGAAAGATGTGCTTAGTGGTGGAATCCCGTTGGAGGTGGTGGAAGTTAAGGAGAATTATATGTTGGACTCGGAGGCTGGTGGGGTGGTAGGTGAGGGCAAGGAGAATCCTATTCCTAGTGGGGTGGCAGGAGGATGGAGTGAGAGCAGATGTGCATGAAATGGAGGAGATGCATTTGAGAGCAGAGTTGATGGTGTAGGAAGGGAAGCCCCTTTCTTTAAAAAAGGAGGACAACTCCTTCATTCTGGAATGAAAAGCCTCAACCTGAGAGCAGATACGGCGGAGACGGAGGAATTGCGAGAAGGGGATGACATTTTTGCAAGAGATAGGGTGAGAAGAGGAATAGTCCAGATAGCTGTGAGAGTCGGTAGGCTTATAGTAGACATCAGTAGATAATCTGTCTCTAGAGATAGAGACAGAAAGATCTAGAAAGGGGAGGGAGGTGTCGGAAATGGACCAGGTAAACTTGAGGGCAGGGTGAAAGTTGGAGGCAAAGATAATGAAGTCAATGAGTTCAGCATGCATGCAGGAAGCAGCGCCAATGCAGTCATCGATGTAGCGAAGGAAAAGTGAGGGACAGATAGGTTTGGAACATAGATTGTTCCACAAAGCCAACAAAAAGGCAGGCATAGCTAGGACCCATACAGGTGCCCATGGCTACACCTTTAGTTTGGAGGAAATGGGAATAGCCAAAGGAGAAATTATTTAGAGTAAGCACTAATTCCGCTAGACGCAGCAGAGTGGTGGTAGAGGGGAACTGGTCGGAGAGCTTTAAGACCTTCCTGATGGGGGATGGAGGTACATAGGGACTGGACATCCACGGTGAAAATAAAGCAGTGGGGGCCAGTGTCGAGGTATGCAGAAATGAGTTCAGTGGGGCAGGAGCAAGCTGAGACAATAGGTCGGCCAGGACAGGCAGGTTTGTGGATCTTGGGTAGGAGGTAGAAACGGGAAGTGCGGGGTGTGGGAACTATAAGTTTGGTAGCAGTGGATGGGAGATCCCCTGAGCGGATAAAGTCAGTGATGGTGTGGGAGACAATGGCCTGGTGCTCCTTAGTGTGGTCATGATCGAAGGATAAATAAGAGGAGGTATCCGCGAGGTGTCACTGTGCCTTGGCAAGGTAGAGGTCAGTACGCCAGACTACAACAGCAACCCCCTTATTGGCGGGTTTTATAGTAAGGTTAGGATTAGTGCGGAGGGAGTGGAGAGCAGAGCGTTCGGAAGGAGTGAGGTTGGAATGGGAACAAGATGCAGCTTCCTCCACCATCAACTCTGCTCTTAAATGCAACTCTCCCATTTCACGCACATCTTCTCACTCTATCCTTGTGCCACCCCACTAGGAATAGGGTTCCCCTGGTCCTCACCTACCACCCCACCAGCCTCCGGGTCCAACATATGATTCTCCGTAACTTCCTCCACCTCCAACGGGATACCACCACTAAGCTCATCTTTCCCTCTCCCCACTCTCTGCTTTCCATGGGGATCGCTCCCTACGTGACTCCCTTGTTCATTCGTCCCCCCCATCCCTCCCCACTGATCTCCCCCCTGGCACTTATCCTTGTAAGCGGAACAAGTGCTACACATGCCCTTACACTTCCTCCCTTACCACCATTCAGGACCGCAGACAGTCCTTCCAGGTGAGGCAACACTTCACCTGTGAGTCGACTGGGGTGATATACTGCGTCCGGTGCTCCCGATGTGGCCTTTTATATATTGGCGAGACCCGACGCAGATTGGGAGACCACTTTGCTGAACACCTATGCTCTGTCCGCCAGAGAAAGCAGGATCTCCCAGTGGCCACACATTTTAATTCCATGTCCCATTCCCACTCTGATATGTCTATCCACGGCCTCCTCTACTGTAAAGATGAAGCCACACTCAGGTTGGAGGAACAACACCTTAAATTCTGTTTGGGTAGCCTCCAACCTGATGGCATGAACATTGACTTCTCAAACTTCCGTTAATGCCCCACCTCCCCCTCGTAACCCACCCGTTATTTATTTTTATACACACATTCTTTTTCTCTCTCTCCTTTTTCTCCCTCTGTCCCCCTCACTATACCCCTCGCCCATCCTCTGGGTTTCCCCCCCTCCCCCTTTTCTTTTTCCCTAGGCCTCCTGTCCCATGATCCTCTCATATCCCTTTTGCCAATCACCTGTCCAGCTCTTGGCTCCATCCCTTCCCCTCCTAACATTTTGGATCTCCCCCTCCCCCTCCCACTTTCAAATCTCTTACTAGCACTTCTTTCAGTTAGGCCCGACCAAGGGTCTTGGCCTGAAACCTTGACTGTACCTCTTTCTAGAGATGCTGCCTGGCCTGCTGCATTCACCAGCAACTTTTATGTGTGTTGTTAGTTAGGATTGAGGTAGATGTGGAGATTTGTCCTATTGGAAAGCCAATATTGGGAACCTGGCTAATTTCTGTCAGGAGATTTCAGCTACACCTAATCCTGTCAACAGCACCTGTGCAATATCGTACCACTGTCTGGAGAAGATAGTACAATATAAGATAGTACAGTTCAGTAATATTGCCCACATACCTGGCAAACAGTCTAAAATTGTATGCTGCCTGACAGTCTACTGTATATCACTGTTACTGCTTATCCATCTCAATTATGGATGAGAAAGGCCATTCTGTCCATTGTAGTTCATCTAGGCAGCATTTAGCAATGCTGTATTCAATAACTGCAGATGTATTTAGCAATGTTGTAAAGCTTCTAATTATGCATCTCAACAGTGGTTCTTAGGCATGCGAGTGTGCAGAGAATGGAGGGATATGGGCATTGCATGGGCTGAAGGGATTACTTTAGATGGGTATTTAATTACTAATATATTTGGTTTGGCAGATGGTTGTGGGCTGAAGGGCCTGTTCCTGTACTACTACATTATTCTATGTTCTACAGTATGTTTAATCCCTTGCCAGCAGCCCTGAGAAATCTATTACACACACACACACACACACACACACACACCTTTGTTAAGCAAATTCCTTCTGATGCACAGGAATGTAGTCTGACGGTTGAATGGAATTCAAAGTCTGCCTCCACTTTACTGAATTTCTGCTTGTGACACTTCCTTAGAAATACTGAGCATGACAGTGGCCTAGATAATTTCTGTAGGATGTGGAGGAGAAACTCCTCAATGGCAGAGATGCAAGTCTATCTGAATCTCAGGAAGAAACTTGAAGTGCCTTTCTACCTGTGGAGAGGGGAGCTGAGAATAGGCTGCCTGGGTGCCTCAGCCTTGCAGTTAGTAAAAAGATCTTTGTCCATAAATATGGATAGACAGCAGCACAGCTCTGCGGCCAGTGTTTATGATGGGAGGCAATTTTTATAACCAGCGTTAGATAACAAGAAATTCAGCATGGAAGCAGGCTTTCAACCCAACTCAACAATGAAAGTGTTAAGAAGTGAACCTTTTTTATTACTGTTATGTTCCTTCCCAGTGTTATAGCCTACTACATACACTTAATTAAATCTGCTGTTCTGAAATTAGTTTAGTGGCTAATAAAAATATTAAGAATGAGGATAAATAGCCAGCTGCTAACTTTAAATTAAATTTAAATGCTAACATTAAATTAAAGGAATGAACTTAGTTTGTTTGGGCATCACAGGTTAGATTGTGTTCCACAAGTGTCCACATCAACAGTAACACTCTGCAGCTCCAGTAGCTTTGGCTCAGAGTTGATGAGTGAAAAGTTTGAGATTTGGACATGGCGGTACTTCAGGAAGTGGGAAGGTTACATGGACACCTTGTTCCAAGAGGTAGTTATACCCCTGAGACTAAGTAGTAGAGAAGTGGTACTAGAGTTAGGACCAGAGCGGGGGACATGCAGTGAAAACAAAATGAAATTGATCTGAATGCAAACAGCTTCACAGTGATGTAGACAAATTGATAGCATAAATAAGAAACTTTACAGACACCCAGCTGAGAAATAGCTTGAGGAACGAGGAAGAGGGAAAATGAATGAGTTACCTAAGTAGTTACAGGGAATCCAGAAAATAAAACAGAATTAGGCAGAATTTCAAGTCCAAGTTCAAGTTCAGTTTATTGTCATTCAACTGCCTTCATGTATATAATGAAATGAAACAATGTTCCTCCGGACCAAGGTGTACCACACAGTACATATAACTCACACACCTAACACATAAAGTAATATACCACAAATAAATTCACAAATAATAAGGTACGGCACAAGTTAAAAATTAAACGGTATAATGCTCTTTGCTTCCTGTGTGATAAGACCTGGGTGGTGATAAGGAGTCCAGTAGTCCTATGTCCTGGGGGACTGAAGCAGCTTCAATAACTCCAAAAGACTGAGGTTTGGTAAAATACTGAAAGGCTTTTATTCGCTGTACAATACGACCTCCACAGTGAGTGTCTGCCCCTGGACTGAGGGGGAGGGGCAAGGCAAACACCTTTATACTGGACTCTGTGGGAGGAGCCACAGGGGCAGTCAGCAGAGGGGTGTGTCCAGACAGGTAACCGAGTTACAACATATATACATGGTTTACCACATTCACCCCTCCTTTTTTTTTAAAAAGAGGCCCGCGGGGTGAAGTGACTGACAATATTTACAAGAAGTATATTTACAGGTTAAGTCTATCAGGCGGTCGAGTCTGTCGCTGTGATCTACGTAGCACCGGCGGTGATTGCACCGGTGATGGCGGTTGTGCTGGCTCCGGCCTGACTTCAGGTGCCAGCACGTTAGGTGTCGGTAATCCCTCGTGCGTGTGCGTCGCGCCCGGTATGGGAGTGTCGTGTGGTGTCTGTATAGGGTTTGGGGTGCACGATGTCTCGTAGGTACATACATTGCTGGGTACGGGGTCAATAGTCATCACGGAGTGTTCAGGGTAGGGGCCCGGAGCTCCTGCGGGCGCCAGGTCGCGGATGGAGACAGTGTCCTCCCGCCCATCAGGTAAAACCACATAGGCATACTGGGGGTTCGCATGAAGTAAGTAATTACTATTGCCATCTGAGCTCAGTGTTTTCAAATCTTTTCTGATCACATGAATATTATACACCCAATCTATTTTGAAAATAATTTTTTCTTACTGCCACAACATCAGTCCTACCCTTTATACTTTTAGCTTACCAGCCTTTTTGACTACATTTCATTTATATACATAAGCATATTCTAAATTAGTCTTTATACTCCTTGTAGAACATCTTAGTTTGCCATTTTCTAATATTGTACAATTTTGTTTGCTAACACAATCCAAATGTCTCAATCATTTTGCAACTTTTTCCTGCTTTCATGCACTAATGTCCATCTCTCTGCCAATTAATCCTCCCTGGCACTATAATGAACCTCGTGCTTATGTTTTTAGTTGCATCATACAACAGTGATGCCCATGGTGAAATGTATATGTGGGGTTAAAATTTGAGGCAGACAGAATTTTGCAATGAAACCCTCCATTGTTGAGCAAGGAGATAAGAAATTGAAACAGGAGAAGGATATAAAGACTCCAAGTCCTCTCCACCATTCAATAACATCACAAATTCCTCTTATTTTGCTGTTTTCCCACTTGATCCTCATATCATTTGACTCCTTTTGTGTTCAAAAACCCATTAATCATAGCCATGAATACAATAACCTAGTGCCACTCTTTCTGGGATCGCACATTGCAATGCCAAAGCTAGTGTGCATGAATATTTTCTTGGTGATAACCATGCAATGATAATATTATGGAAAGCACCTTGGAAAAATGATTGGGGTGTGGCAAGCTGGAGCACTTTCTCAGCTCCCCAGTGATCATCTAACAAAAAGAGGTGTAGAATATTGGTACATGGGTGGACATTCATTCTATAAAATTAAGGATGGCTGATCCTTCAGAATCTGGAAAACTTAAAGTATGCTTCCTTTATACTTCCATTTAAATGTTGTCTTTCATATGCTTGTATGCTTTAAAGTATAAAATATACAAAGGATATGAAAGACAATATATAAATGCATATATTTATTAAAACATTCTTTTTCAACTGTATCAGGATAATATACAACAGAATCTGAATGCTTTGGCCAAATTTCATAAATAAGTTTTTAAACATCTTTCTATAGTTACCAAACCACTCTCTGACATCTGAGCTGTTCTTTGGTTTAATTGATCATTAAAAGGTGGAATTAAACAATTAAGAACACCTGCAAATTTGCCCTGTTTGTATTTAGAAGCACCTGGAGTGAATCAGCAAGCAATTAATTACAGTGTGAATTGTAAAGAGCGCAGTCTTGATGTTCTCTTAGTGTTTATAAATTCTGTTCTATTCATTAGAACTTGGCTGCTTTGATATATTTTTTCTTCTAGAAGCATTTGTGGAGCAATGTAAACCTGGCAACAATAGGGTTCTGTATGTCAGATATTAAGAACTTAATACCAGTGAAAGGCTAGAAAGAACTTAGAAGGTGTAGTGTTGAAATTAAAAGTGAAATAGGCAAGAAAGGAAAGTGGATGAAAAACAGAACTACTACCAGATAAGACCTGGGAGCAGAGTTTGTCTCTTTGGCCCATTAAGTCTGCTCTGCCATTCCATCATAGCTGATTTATTATCCCACTCAACCCCATTCTTCTGTCTTCTCCCCATAATCTTTGATGCCTTGATTAATCAAGATGCTATCAAACTCCATCTTAAATATACCCAATGAATTCCACAGATTCACCAACAACAGGCTAAAGAAATTATTCCTCATCTCTGTTCTAAATGGACTTACCTCAGTTCTGAGGTTGTGCCCTCTGATCCCAGACTCCCCCCACTATAGGAAACATCCTCTCCACATCCACTCTATCCAGACATTTCAATACTTGCTAGGTTTCAATGATATGTCCCCTCATTCTTCAAAACTCTAGCGAGCACAGGCCCAGAGCTGTCAAATGCTCCATATATATTTTAATCCTTTCATTCCTGGGATCATTCTTGTGAACCTCTTCTAGACTGTCTCCTATGCTAGCACATCCTTTGTTAGATAAGGGGCCCAAAACTGCTCACAATACTCCAAGTGCAGTCTGACCAATGCCTTATAAAGCCTCAGCATTACATCCTTGCTATTGTGTTCTAGTCCTCTTGAAACGAATGCTAACATTGCATTTGCCTTCCTTGCCATCGACTCAACCTGCAAGTTAACCTTTAGGGAATCCTGCACAAGGACTCCCAAGATGCTCGGCACCTCTCATTTATCAATTTTCTTCCCATTTACAAAATAGTCCACACCTTTATTTCTTCTGTCAAGGTGCATGAACATAGACTGCCCTACACTATACTCCATCTGCCACTTCTTTGCCCATTCCCTCAATCTGTCTAAGTTCTTCTGCAGATACACTGCTTCTTTAACACTAACTGCCCTTCTAACTATCTTTGTATCATCTGCAGACCTGGCCATAAAGCCGTCAATATTTTCAACCAAATCATTCATGTATTACGTGAAAAGAAGCTGTCTCAACACTGACCTCTGCAGCACACCACTAGTCACTGGCAGCCAACCAGAAAATCAAAAAAAACACGAAAGGAAATTAAAAATAAAAGAAAATCCAAAATTAACAAAACCTGTATTGAATGAATACTTTTCTGACAGCAATACTTTCAAATCAGGAAAGTATCCTTTCACCACTCCCCTCTGCCTCAATTTTGGATCCACATGGCCAGCTCTCCTTGGATCTTGCATGACTTAAACTTCTGGACCTGCCTGTTATGCGGGACATTGTCAAATATCTTAACTTATGTCCGTATAGCCAACATATACCTTCTTGCCTTTTCAGTTAACTCAAAAAAAATCAACTTGGTGAGATAGGATTTCCCCTATACATGGCCATGCCGATCATCCCTAAACAGTCCCCGGCTTTCTAAATCTAACAAAAACTCATCTCTGGAATTTTTTCCATACTTTCCCTACCCTATATTTACCTGTCTTATCTACTGGTGGGCGCTGTCTCAAGAAGGCAGAGACCATCAGAGATGCCTATCATCTGGACCATGTCATCTTTTCACCTTCCATTCTCTGCTGCAAGGAAGTTTTTCCATTACACTTGTGCATACATATACTTTTGCATATGACAATAAACTCGCTTTATCCCTGCTGCTCATCTTAAATAAAGGAAGAACATTAGCTATCCTCCAGTTTTCTGGTACCTTGCCCATGGATGACAAAGAGACAAAAATTTCCAACAGGGAGCCAACAATTTCCTCCGATGTTTCTCATAGCATTCTGAATAGATTTCATACAGCCTGGGGAATTTATCCACCCTTTAGACATCCAACACCTTTTTAACACTCACATGGTTCAGACTATCAATGCATCCTTTCCTGAACTCAGTATCTTCCTTGGTGAATACAGTGAAGAAGAATTCTCATAGGACTTTGCCCACACCTCCTAGTTCCACACACAGATTACCTTGCTAATGCTCTTTTAAATTATTTCAATTCATGAGCATCTGCTTCTGCTCTTAGTGAATGCTTCACGGCTGTCACTAGAGATGAGGGAGCCAGTGTTATGATGTAGTTAAGGAGGACATGTGTGAAATATTGAATGGGATGAAAAATTTGTCAGGCCCAGTTGAAATATACTCCTGGTAGTTAAAAGAAATAAGGGAGGAAATTCTACAATATTTCACGTACCCCAGCCTAAAGGACTGGTGCCAGAACATTTATGATCTTTTAATGTTGTAGCGTTGTCCAAAACAGGCGGGAGGAAAAATTAGAAGTCAATTAGTTTAACTTTAGTGACGGAAAATTATTGAATTCATTTGCGAACCTGTATAAATCTTTATTCAGTACAGTACAGACTATCAAAGATTGTTAGCCTGGATTTGTTAGGGAAGATCATGTCTAACTAACTGGATTGAATTTCTTTTTGGGCTAGTTCAATGAGGGCATGGATGTGGTCAATGTGGATTTCAACAAGATTTTTCATTCAGGCTGCTCAAAAGGATTAAGAAAAAGCTGGCTCATGAAGCAGAAGATAATCATGGATGATCAGCTTTGTAGCTGGAAGGCTGTTACCAATGGGGTTTCCACATGGCTCAATAGGAGGTCCTTTGATTTTGGCTTTATATGTCAATTATTTAGACAATGGCTGGGATGAGAAAGGAATTTGCAAATAGTGTGGAAGTTGACAGTATCATTGATGAGGAATAGAAAATCGTTTTAGAATGGATGACAATGTAGACGGCCTGGTCAGTTGGGCAGAAAAGATTGAATTTAATCTGGATAAAAGAATGAACAATAAGCAGGGGAGAGCTGAGGATTGTGGAGAAGCAGAGGTGCGTATCCAACATATCCTTAAGGTGTAATGGGACAGGTAAATAAAGGGTTAAAAGACACATCAGATTTGCCTTTGTTTATTAGTGTTTGTTCCATTATAACGTAAGACCAGGAAGGCTTTGCTGGAATTATATACAATGCTTATTTGAACACAACTTGTGTATTGTGCAGTTCCGATCACCATGTTGCAGGAATAATACAATTGCAGTGGGAAGGTGTAGAGGAGATTTGAAAACATTTCTGGAACCGGAAAACATTCGCCATGAAGATTTTAGTTAAGAGCATACCTGTAATATTGTATACAGTTCTGGTCACCTAGCTATAGGAAGAATGCTGTTCTGCTTGTGACCCTGTGGGTTTCCTGTTTCCTCCCGTAGTCTAAAGCAGCGCCAGTTAGAAGGTTAATTATTCATTGCAAATTGTCCCGTGATTAGGCTAAGTAGGTGGGTTTCTGGGCAGCATGCCTCCTTGGGCTGAAAAGGACCTGTTCCACACTGTTTCTCAAAGATAAAAATAAATGTTGGAAAAACTACAGAGAGGAATCAGAATAATGTTTCTGAATTTGGAGAGCCTGAGTTATTGAGAAACACTGGATAGTCTGAAGCCTGTTTCCCTGGAGAGTAGGTGTCTGACTGGGTGGCCTTATAGAGGTATGTCGGATCATGAGGGTCATAAATAAGATGAATGGTGCAGTCTTTTTTATAGTGTTCAGGGAGTCTAAAATGAGGGAGCATAAGTTTAACGTAAGTCATAGAGTCACAGAGCACTGAGAGGGGAAAGATTTAAAGGGGATCTGAAGGGCAAGGTTTTCACTCAGAGAGTAGTGGGTATATACAGTAGAATGAGCTGCCAGAGGAATTGCTGGTATTCATTATAATTACAGTGCTTCAAGGACATTTGCATGGGAACTTTTAGAGGGATGTGAGCCAAATGCAGGCAAATGGGACTAGAAATTTGTTTACTATGGACTAGTTGGGCTGATTGGCTTGTTTCCATGCTATATGATCCTGAGGAAGGTTGGGTTGGCTGGGTTGCTCTTTTTGTAATAGAGTAGGCTGCGGCCAAACACGGGGGTGTATGAATTACGAGGCGCCTTGACAGCAGACATAGAGTTACCAAATCCTCTCAGCTGAAGGGTAACAAGAAATGGAGTCTGTGAACTTAAAGTAATCGGTTGATGAATGAGGGAAAAGAGGATTTCTTCTCCTCCTTAGAGTATTATAGAGGGTCTCGATTTCATTCCACATTAAAAAGTGCCTGGATATGTACTTGATCTACAGCCGGCATTTTCAGACACAGGGCTGGGCTTTTGGTTGGTAGCTCTACTTTTAACCACACTAACTGGATGGGCTGAATTGTCTCCCGTGTTATAATTGTTTGTAATTGCATAACTGTCTCTCTTTAAAAGTTGGATTGTAGATGTAGGTCTGTCTGACATAATTATTAAAATATAGCTAGTACAAATTTTTTTTTGAAAATTTCAACCTCACTGATGTTCTCCAAAGTAGAACTCAGTACATCTTTTGTCATAAGACCATAAGATATAGGAGCAGAATTAGGCTATTTTCCCCATCGAGCCTACTCTGTCATTTCATCATGGCTGATCCAATTTTCCTCTTAGCTCCAGACTCCTGCATTCTCCCTTTATCCCTTCGTGCCCTGATCTACCAACCTTTGCCTTAAGTATATATACAGACTTGGCCTCCACAGCTGCCCGTGGCAATGAATTCCACAGATTCACCACTGTCTGGCAGAAGAAATTCCTCCTCATCTCGGTTCTACAAGGAAACGCCTCTATTCTGCTGCTGTACGTCTGGCTTAGACTCTTCAACCATTGGAAACATCCTCTCCACATCTAGTCCATCAAGGCTTTTCACCATTCGATCGGGTTCAATTAGATCGCCTCATTCTTCTGAATTCTAGTGAATACAGATCCAGAGCCATCAAACTCACTTCATATGACAAGCCATTCAAATCATTTTTGAGAACCTCCTTTGAACCCTGTCCAGTTTTAGCACATCCTTCCAAGGTGAGGAGCTCAAAACTGCTCACGATACTCCAAGTGAGGCCTTACCAGTGCTTTATTAAGTTTCAATATTACATCCTTGTTTTTATATTCTAATCCTCTTGAAAAGAATGCTAACATTGTATTTGCCTTCCTCACCACAGACTCAACCTACAAATTATCCTTTGGGGAATCCTGCACATGGACATTGCACCTCAGCTTTTTTGTATTTTCTCTCCATTTAGAAAATAGTCAACCCTTTTATTTCTTTTATTTCAAGGTGCATGACCATACACTAACTGACCTTGTATTCCACCTGCCATTTCTTTGTCCATTCTCCTAATCTGTCTAAGTCCTTCTGTAGCCTCTCTACTTCCTCAAAAACTACTTGCCTCTCCACCAATCTTCATATCTTTTGCAAACTTTGCAACAAAACCATCAATTCCATCATCCAAATCATTGATATATAATGGAAAAAGAATCATTCCCATCACAGACTCTTGTGGTACACCACTAATCACCGGCAGTCAACCATAAAAGGCTCCCTTTATTCCCACTCTTTGCCTCCTGTCAATCAGCAACTGCTTTATCCATGCTAGGATCTTTCCTGTTATACCGTGGGTTCGTAGCTTCATGCATGGCAGCTTGTCAAAGACCTTTTGAAAATCCAGATATACAACATCAACCGATTCTCCTTTGTCTAACCTGCTTGTTATTTCTTAAAATAATTCCAACAGATTTGTCAGGCAAGATTTTTACTTGAAGAAGCCATGCTGACTATGGCCTATTTTATCATGTGCCTCCAAGTGCCCTGAGACCTCATCCTTAATAATTGACTCCAACATCTTCCCAACCACTGGAGTCAGACTAACTGGCCTATAGTTTCCTTTCTTTTGCCTTTCTCCCTCCTTGAAGAGTGGAGTGACATATGCAATTTTCCAGTCTTCTGGAACCGTTCCAGAATCTAGTGATTCTTGAAAGATCATTGCTAATGCCTCCATGATCTCTTCAACCATCTCTGTCAGAACCCTGGGGTGTACACCATCTGGTCCAGGTGACTTATTTCTTCAGACCTTTCAGTTTCCCAAGGACCTTCTTTCTAGTTATAGTAAATTCGCACACTTCAAAACCCTTGACACCTGGAACTTACACCGTACTGCTAGTGTCTTCCATAGTGAAGACTGACACAAAATACTTATTCAGTTCATCCACCATTTCATCGTCCCCCGATTATACCTGTCCAGCATCATTTTCCAGTGATCCGATATCCACTCTCACTTCTTTTTTACATTTTGTATATCCAAAGAAACTTTTGGTATCCTCTTTAATATTATTGGCTGGCTTACTTTCGTATTCCGTATTCCATCTTTACCTTCTTAATGTCTTTTTTTCAGTTACCTTTTTTTGGTTTTTAAAAGCTTTCCAATCCTCTAACTTCCCACTAATTTTTGCTCTATTGCATGCTTTTGCTTTGGCTTTTATATTGGCTTTGACTTCTCTTGTTAGCCACATTTGTGTCATCTTTCCTTTAGAATATATCTTCCTATTTGGGATGTATGTATCCTGTATCTTCTGAATTGCTCCCAGAAATTCTAGCATTGCTACTTTGCTGTCATCCCTGCCCGTGTTCTTTTCCTAACAGTTCTGGCCAACTCCTCTTTCATGCCTCTGTAATTCCCCTTAGTCCATTGTAGTACTGGTACATCTGACTAGCTTCTCCTTAAACTTCAGGGTGAATTTGATCATATTATGATGACTTTCCCCTAAGGGTCTTTTAACCTTAAGCTCTCTAATCAATTCTGGTTCATTTCACAACACTCAATCCAGAATCACTGATCCTTCAGTGGGCTCAACCAGGAGCTGCTCTAAAATTCCATTCTATTGGCACTCTAGAAATTCACCCTCCTGGAATTCAGCACCAACCTGATTTTCCTAATCTACCTGAATATTGAAGTACCCCATGACTATTGTAACATTGCCCTTTTGGCATCCATTTTCTATCTCCTATTGTCTTTTGTAGTCCACATTCTTACCACTGTTTGGGGGCAGGTCTGTATATAACTCCCATCAGGGTCTTTTTATCCTTGCAGTTCCTTAGCTCTATCCACAATAATTCAACACCTTGCAACCCTATGTCACCACTTTCTAATTATTTGATTTCACTTTTTACCAACAGAGCAACACTACCCCCTCTGCTTTTCTGCCCGTCCTTTCAATACAATCTGTATTCTTTGACATTAAGCTCCTAGCTATAACTTTCTTTCGGCCATGACTCAGTGATACCCACAACATCATAAATGCCAATATTCAACTGTGCTGCAAGTTCATCTATCTTATTCCGTATACTGCACACATTCAGATATAACACCTTCAGTCCTGTATTCAACTTCTTCGATTTTTATCTGGCTTTTGTGCTGCAGCTCATCCTGTTCACTGCAATTTTGCTCTGTCAATAGCCTCACCTCACTACACATTGCCTATGTTTGTAAACCAGCTACCTCATCTTCAGCACTATTATCCGCCTTTCCTACAATACTTCATGCAATGGATGCAGCTCAGGACACTCGTGGCACCATGCTTAACTTTGTGATCCCTAACTTTGTCTGAGATCTGCCTCCACAACCTCTCCAGTAACTGTTCATGCACTCTGGTTCCCATTCCCCTGCAATTCTAGTTTAAACCCCACCGTGCAGCATTAACAAACCTTCCTTCATCTTGAGAATAGAAGTAAAAAACATGTAGTGTTAACATGGTATTTAGTAGCTCATTCTATTCATTTCCCTTTATTTCAGTAAGATTGACAGCTGAGGTATGATTAAAATTGGATTATAATTACCATTTTCTTGCTATTAAGGTTCTCTTCTCAGCAGCTGCTACTTCCTCTTCGTATCCTGCAGCAATGGAAATTCTAGAAATGAGAATTTATAAATCATCCTGTGCAGGTTTTGAAATGTATGTAATTTGAACATGAACATGCTTAATTACAATTATTTAGATTCTGCATATCTGGAATGAAACAAAACCTGCTGAAAATCTAAGTCAGTCAGACTTTTGGTGTGGAAGTCTCTTGTGTAACCATATAACAATTACAGCACGGAAACAGGCTATCTCGGCCTTTCTAGTCCGTGCTGAACTCTTACTCTCACCTAATCCCACCGACCTGCACTCAGCCCATAACCCTCCATTCCTTTCCTGTCCATATAGCTGACCAATTTAACTCTAAACGACAACATCGAACCTGCCTCAACCACTTCTGCTGGAAGCTCGTTCCACACAGCTACCACTCTCTGAGTAAAGAAGTTCCCCCTCATGTTACCCCTAAACTTTTGCCCTTTAACTCTCAACTCATGTCCTCTTGTTTGAATCTCCCCCACTCTCAATTGAAAAAGCCTATCCACGTCAACTCTATCTATCCCCCTCATAATTTTAAATACCTCTATCAAGTCCCCCCTCAACCTTCTACGTTCCAAAGAATAAAGGCCTAACTTGTTCAACCTTTCTCTGTAACTTAGGTGATGAAACCCAGGTAACATTCTAGTAAATTTTCTCTGTACTCCCTCTATTTTGTTGACATCTTTCCTATAATTCAGTGACCATGTATGTCCTATTTTGATTAGTCCTACCAAAATGTAGCACCTCACATTTATCAGCATTAAACTCCATTTGCCATCTTTCAGCCCACTCTTCTAACTGGCCTAAATCTCTCTGTAAGCTTTGAAAACCTACTTCATTATCCACAACTCCACCTATCTTAGTATCATCTGCATACTTACTCATCCAATTTACCACCACATCATCCAGATCATTAATGTACATGGCAAACAACATTCGACCCAGTACAGATCCCTGAGGCACACCACTAGTCACGGCCTCCAATCTGACAAACAGTTATCCACCACCACTCTCTGGCGTCTCCCATCCAGCCACTGCTGAATCCATTTTACTACTTCAATATTAATACCTAACGATTGAACCTTCCTAACTAACCTGCCGTGTGGAACCTTGTCAAATGCCTTACTGAAGTCCATATAGACAACATCCACCGCTTTACCCTTGTCAACTTTCCTAGTAACCTCTTCAAAAAATTCAATAAGATTTGTCAAACATGACCTTCCATGCACAATTATGTGGAATCCCACACAATTGTGTGGAATTATTCCTCAATGTTCAGGTATTTTTGGTCATCAGCATTTCAAAAGGGACAGAAACAGGGGAGAGGATGTGAAGGTGATGACCACACAGACAAAAAGAAGATGATTTTCAATGAATGAGAGATGATTAAATGGCAGAAGATGCCAACGGAGGCATATTGAGAGAATATGGAGGCTTTGGTATGAGATCACAATTGTATTTACCAAACTAAAGTTATGGGTTGGCCTATTGATCGTGAATTCAATTCCTTCACTGTGAGAAGGGAAATAATTTGGAATAAAAAGCTTGCATCAATAATGGTGTCCACAAGGCCAGCAGATTACTATTTAAAAAAAACATATTTGGTTCAGCTTTTTCTTGCAGGAAAGTAAATCTGTCATTGTTATGCAATCTCTCCACTTGTGACATCAGATTCTCATCAGTGTGATTGAATTTGAATTACCCCGTTAGGCTTCTGCAACATGGTGGTCCAGTGGTTAGTGCTGCCATCTCTCAACTCCAGTGAATTTGGCTAGATTCTGGCCTTGGGTGCTGTGTGTGTGAAGTGGACACATTCTTCTTGTGACTTCTTCCTGAAACCCCATCCCTACATACCGCCCCCCCCAAGGCCCAACTACCAACCACAAGGTGCTCTTGCTCCTTCCGCTTGGTCAAAGATGTGCTGGTTGGTACAAGATGGCTGCTGTAAATGACAACTAAAATAGGTGTCTGCAAGGAGTTTTAGGGGGAGCGATCTTTGGGGAGTGGGTAGTAATTGAGGATGCAAAAGGTAAAGAAAAGGGATTGGTGTAGATTGGGAGCTTCTTTGTTGACATCTCTGTAGTCGGGTTGTGATTGGTGAAGGGCCTGTTCATGTGCTGTTCTATGCAGCAGTTCAACAACCACGTTTTCTTGGTAAATAAACGCAGCACCTCTGAAGATGCTGTTGTAGAAAAGCAGGAGATCAAGGGACTAGGGAATGCAAGGAGTGGAAGTTCAAATGTTTCTATTTCATAAATGGTTCCATTTATTATCAGAGAATGTATACCGTATACAACCTGAAATTCTTACTCTTCACAGACATCCACAAAAAACAGAAGGAAGCCCCAAAAGAGTGAACAGGAAATGTTAGAACCCCAAAGCCCCCTCTCCCCCCTCCCATGCACAAGCAGCGGCAAAGCATTAACATCCCCATCCCCCCCCACCCATTTCAGCAGAAAGTGTCAGCGCCCACCACCCATCAAGCAACAGCAGAGCCCCCAAAGAGAGACCGCGATCTGCAGTCAACAAAAACTATTTTACCTGACAGTTCGACATGCCACAGGCTCTCTCACTAACAAGGGACAGAGAGATACCACCCATTTCATGGCGAAAGGAGACGCTAACAAACAGTAGCTGTTACAGTGTTACAATCTGCGGCGTCACTTTTTATATTCTGAGATTTATAACTCCAGGGTGTATGTATGTGTGTGTGTGTGAAAGAGGGGGAGAGAGAAAAAACAAACAAAAAGACTCACGTGAGACAGGGCATCTTCTGTGGCGAAGTCCTGATGTTCCTCCACCCGTACCCCTTCAGTTGGCAACACCAGTGAGGAATCGGTTGTCCACAGGGCCATGCAGGGCCGCACCCTGGAGACGTGCACCTTCCAGGCTGCTCCTGGAGAATGTTGGGAAAATGACCAGTCTTGGCGGGTACAAGAGACTGAGAAGTAAATACATGACTCAAAGGTCGGTGTAAGAGAAATGTATTCTGATTCATAGGGGATTGGCCCCTGTTAAGAGGCTGAAGTGAGAGCTATTTTATCCATTCTAGGACCTGTGCTCTGGCAAATTGCCAGACTAGAGTTAGAAACAAGGCCTTAAACTAATTAGAGGCTTAAAGGTTCAAGAGACAAAAAATGTATTAAATCAAACAGAAATGAGGCAGCCGTGGCACAGGGTAGTGAGGAGTTGAGTGAAAATCAAAGCATGACAGGAAGGGTGGAAAATATAAGCAAAACTATGCAGAAGAACTTAGAACCTGGCTATGTGAAAATTGAAACAGGTCAAAGCTTGAGGCTCTTTATCTGATTAGTGATAAGACTGATGAGCTGACAGCTCAGATAGATGTAAATGAGTTTGACTTCATAGCAGTTACAGAGACATGGTTTCAGGGTGATCAGTACAGGAAACTCAATATTCCAAAAGAATAACAGGAAGGGATAGGTAGCGGGTAGTGTTTGTGAATCAAGCAAGGTTGAAATGTCATGCAGGGCAGTGGGTTGTGATGTAGAGTCTTGAGTGGAAATAAGGAATAATAGAGGACAGACACAGATGGGAGTAGTCGATAGGTGCCTGAAGTGTTGTCTCATGATAGGATGAAACATAAATGGGGAAATATTGACGGCTTGTTAGAATGGAATCATAAATTACCATGGGCGATTTCTGGAGTAATCAGACTAGGTAGAATACAGTGAATGAGGAATTTATGGCGTGCACCAGGCACTTTTTCTGAGCAATACATTGCAGAATCTACCTGGAAACAAGTGAAACACTGTAGGATTAATTAGGGATTCTGCAGCTTAAGATTCTCTGGGGGGGGGGGTTCTGACTTTGATATGGTAGAATTCCAGCTACAATTTGAGGGTGACCATCTTGGCTCCAAAACCAATATCCTTAACTTAAATACAAAGTTTAAATTGTAAAAGGAAAAAAGGCAGGGTTGTCTAGCATGGACTGACAAAACAGGCTCGGAATGGTCAGTTACTGAACAGTAGCAGGTTTTTAAGGCATTCGGCAAAAATTTTCCTCAATTAGAAAGAGAAACGTCTTGAGGAGGATGAGCCATCCATATTTAAGAAAGATTAACGAAAACAGTAAATCAAAAATTCGAGCATACAAAATGTCACAAGATGATGATTGACTACAAGAATGGGAATTTTACAATAGCCAATTGTGACGGACAAGCAATCTAACAATGTGGGAGAAAATTGAGAATAAACTGGCAAGAGATATTAAAACAAACAGCAGGAACTTCTGTCATTATATAAATAGAAAGAGGCAGTTAAGGTAAGAAGGTAGTTGTGGGAATTCGCAACAGGAAACAAGGAAATAACAGAAATTAAACCAGTACTTTTCACGAGTTTTCAAATCAATGGCATTGCAACTATTCCAATGATAACAAGGGGTCTATTTTTCAAATAGGAAGGGAGAATATGCTGTACTGTATCTGCTCTATGATATGCTGAGCTGCTTTGTAAAATAAGAATAAATAATAATAAAAATTTGAATTATAAAGAAAATAGGAAGGGAGAACATGTAACAACACCTGAGGGACGAGATATTGGAAACACTAATGGGACTAAAGACTATCGTGTTGCTAGGACCTGATGCCCTGAACCAAAGGGTTTTAAAGGAAATGGCTGCAGAGATAGTGGAGCCACAGGTTGTAAATCCACTGAGCACCAGAGGTGGCGGAGGGGACGAAGCTATTCCTGAAACGTTGAGTGTGTATCTTCAGACTCCTGTACTTCCTCTTTGATGGTAGCAATGAAAAGAGAGCATATTATGAGTGATTGGGGTCCTTAATGATGGTTGCCACCTTAATGAGACATTGCGTTTTGAAGATATCCTTGACGCTGGGGAGGCTAACGCCCGTGATGGAACTGACTGAGTTTACAACTGTCTTCAGCTTTTTCCAGTCCTGTGCAGTGGCCCCGCCATACCAAATGGTGATGCAACCCATTAGAATGTGTTCCATTGTATATATGCAGAAATTTGCGAGAGTCTTTGGAGTCACCAGGTCTCCTCAAACTCCTAATGAAATATAGCCGCTGTTGTGCCTTCTTTGTAATTGTATCGAAATGTTGGGCCCAGGACAGATCTGCAGAGATGTTGACACCCAAGATCTTGAAACTGCTCACCCTTTCCACTGCTGATCTCTTGATGAGGACCGGTGTGTGTTCCCTCAACTTCCTCTTCCTGAAATCCACAATCAATTCCTTGGGGTTATTGGTGTTCAGAGCAAGGTTGTTGTTGTGACACATCTCAACCAGCTGATCTATCTCACTCCCGTACACCTCCTTGTCACCATCTGAATTCTGCCAACAGCAAATTTGTCATCGCCAAGTTTATCGATGGCGTTTCAGCTGTGCCTAGCCACACAGTCATGGGTGTAGAGCAGTGGTCTAAGCACACATCCCTGAAGTCTGCCAGTGTTGATTGTCAGTGAGGAGGAGATATTATTTCTGATCCACACAGACTGTGGTCTCCTGATGGGGAACTCAAAGATCCAGTTGCAGAAGGAGGTGTAGAGGCCCAGGATTGGAGCCTGTTGATTAGAATTGAAGGTATAATTGTGTTGAACACTGAGCTGTAATCAATAAACAACAGCTGATGTGGGTATTTCTATTGTCCAGGTAATCCAAGGCTGAGTCAAGAGCCAGTGAGATTGCATCCCCTGTAGGCCTCTTGTGGTGATAGTCAAATTGCAATGGGTCTAGGTCTTTGCTTAGGCAGGAATTGATTCTGGCCATGTCCAACCTCTCAAAGCACTTCTTCACATTAGATATGAATGCAACTGGGTGATAGTCTTTGAGACAGTTCACACTGCCCTTCTTGGGCACTGGTATGATTGTTGCCCTTTTGAAGCAGGTGGGCACCTCTGACTACAACAGTGAGTCCTTAAGCACTCCTGGCAGTTGGTTGGCACACATTTTCAGAGCCCCGTCAGCCTGATGCCTGGTGAGGGTTCACTCTCTTAAAGGATGTTCTGACATTGGCCTCCGAGACAGAGATCACAGGGTCACCAAATGCTGCAGAGATTTGCACAGCTCCCTTTTGAGGCTTGTATAAAAGACATTGAGCTCATCTGGGAGTGAGGCATCGCAACCATTCATGATGTTAGGTTTCACTTTGTAGAAAGTAATGTCCTACACACCCTGCCAGAGCTGAAGTGCATCTGATTCCCTTTCTAACTTCAATTGTAATTGTATTTTTGCTCTTAAAATAACCTCCTTTAGGTTGCACCTGGACTTCTTGTATAGTTCTGGATCACCAGTTTAGAACGCTGCAGAGTTAGCCCTCAGCAGACTACAAATCTCCTGGTTCAGCCACAGCATTTGGTTTGGGTATGTCTGGTATGTTCTCAAAGGCACACACTCATCCTCACAGGTCTTGATGAAGTTGGTGACAACCATGATGTATTCATTCAGACTCAAAGATGAATCCCTGAATATTGTCCAGCCCACTGACTCAAAACGGTCTACCTCCCTTGACCTTGACCCCCACTACTGCTACTGCTGTCTTTAGTCTCTGTCTATATTCTGGGAATAAGACGTACAGCCTGGTGATCGACTTTCTAAAGTGTAGGCATGGGATGGCACGGTAAGCAATCTTGATGGCAGTATAACAGTGGCCAAGAGTGTTGGCTCCTCTGGTTCCACAGGAATGTGATATCCTTTTTCATGAGGAGAAGGAGTGAAGACATGGGAAACTATAGACCAGGTGCCTTAAGGTTTGCAGCAAAAGAAAACACATTTCTGGAAGAACATAGCAGGTCAAGGAGCATCTGTGGAGGGAAAGGGATGGTTGATGGCTGAGGACAAGACCTTGCGACAAGACGGAGAGTGTACAAAGTATACTTCCAGTATAGAGAAGTGAGAGAAAGGGTGAGACAGGTGTTGGTTTGTGGAAGATGATGGAGGAGGTGAGGGAGGGAGAAAGGAGTTTAGAGACCGAGACTAGTAGTGATTGGTGGAACCACATAAGGGACAGGTGATAGGCGATGGAAGCAGACGGAGGTAAGGATAGAAAAGAGAGGTCAAAGTAAACAAATCCGGATGAATGAGTGTGTGAATGGTGGTGCCCATCTCTCATGCACCCATCCACCCGGGTTTCTTCTCCTTTGACTTACACTTCCTACCCCTTCTCCTAACTGCTTCATCACCCATCTATCTGGTTCCATAGCACCTTCCAGCCTAGTGTTTACCTTGTTCCTCCCTCCACCTGGCTCCCCACCTTACCCTAGACACCAGGCAAGTCATTGATTACAAACAATTGGTTTACTGATCATTACAGAATGTCTCTCTGATGTTTCCCACACTCTACCCTCTCCCTTCACCTTTTCCCAACCATGATTCCCCTCTCCCTGCCCCCTTCCCACGCTCAGTCTACCCTCAGACCCTTATCAGAATCATATTTTCTTGCGACACCAGTACAGTGCAATACATAAAATTACTACAGTACTGTGCAAAACTCTTAGGCACCCTAGCAATATATGTATATATATCTGAGACTTTTGCAAAGTATTGTAAAACAATAGCACAACAAAGTGTTACAGTTACAGAGAAAGTACTGTGCAGGAAGACAATAAGGTACAACCCCATAATGAAGTAGATTATGAGGTCAAGGTCCATTTTATTGTGCTGGGGGTCATTCAAGAGCCTTATAACACTAGGATAGAAGCTGTACCTGAGCTTGGTAGAATATTTTTTCAAGTTTTGTATCTTTTGCCCAAGGAGCAAGAATGTCCAGGATGGGTGTAATCCAGACAGTCAACATTGACTATGCTGTCTGCTTTAGCATAGACAGAGTCCATAGGGAGGACGTCTGTGATGTGTTGAGCTGTGTCCACAACTCCCTTCGGTTTCCTGTGGTCACAGGCAAAGCAGTTGTCATACCAAGTGGTGACTTCTCTGGATAGGGTGCTTTCTGTGGTGTATCAATTAAAGTTGGTGTTACGTCATTGACCATCTTTCTACCTCCCCAGATGTTACTTGCCACTGAGCTCCTCCAGCAGTTTGTTTTCTTGCTCCAGGTTCCATCATCTGAGGTCTCTCGTGATTCCAGCTTAATGTCGACTGTTGCAAAAAATGCTGATGTCTGTAATCAAAGTTTCATGGGAGAGAATTCATGTTTCCTGGTCTTGGCCCAAAATATGGGCTGTTCATCCCTTTCCCAAATGCTGTCTGACCTGCTGAATTCCTCCAGCATTTTGTATGAGGATGCAGAATAGATTGCTATCTGGTTTGAGGGTCTGAGTTATAGGAATAGATCTTTATTTGTTGGAGAGTAAAAGGATGAAGAGAGACCTCATGGAAGTTTATAAAATGGTGAGGAGTATGGATAAGGTGGATGGTCACAGTCTGTTCCCTGGGTTGGAGAGTTCAACCCTTTCTTGTTCTTGCACAGTTTGTCTTCTTTTGCACATAGGTTGCTTGTCAGTCTTTGCGTGTTGTTTTTCATTGATCCTATTGTACTTCTTTCTTCTACCGTGAATGCCTGCAAGATAACGAATATCAGGGTAGTATTTGGTGACACATATGCACTTTGATAAATTTACTTTGAACTTCAAAACAAGAGGACACAAATGCATGATAAGAGGGGAGAGATTTAAAAGGGACCGGAGAAGGAATCTCTTTACACAGAGGGTAATGAGTACAAGGAATGAGCTACCAGAGGAAGTGGTCGAGGCAGGTACGACTGTGGCATTTGAGAGATATTTGGGGAGGACAGGAGTTAAAGGATTATGGGCCAAACACAGGCAACTGGGATTAGTGGGGACAACGCTGTGGTCAGCATGGACTAGTTGGGCCGAAGAGCCTGCTTCTTTGCTCTTTGACTGTAAGTGAGTAGGGAGAAACCTGGAAAGTAGAATTCAAAGAAGTGAAATAAGATCATGTGCTTTTCCAAGAGCAAATAAATGGCAGAATATGATCTATGTGGAAGGACACTGCAACAGAGGGACTTCAGTGTCCTGGTGCATAAAATACCAAGTGGTAGCTCAGAGAAGCAGTAAGTAATGATAAAGAAAATGGCATATTAGCAAATACTGCTAGGGGTTGGAGCTTGAAAAGAGAGAAGCAGAGTTACAACAGTGCAGATGTTGCTGAGGCTGCACTTGGAGTACTGCATGTAATTTTGGGCCCTTAATTCAAAAAGGATAGGCTAGCAACGGAGAAAGCCCAGATGAAGTACTCTAGGAAGAGACCTTCGTCTTGTCATGGAAAGGTACAAACTTGAATCTGTATCCTTTGGGGCTGATAGGAATGAGGGGTTATTGAAATACAAATTCCTACAAGATACATGCTGAGGTGCTTCCACTGGGGGGCGGGGGGAATCTTAAATGAACGGCCGGCTGATTTATAAACGAAGTGTTCAGGAATTTCTCCTAAGCAGGATGGTGGTAGTCAGCTCCATCCTGGGTACTAGTCTCCATAGTATCTAAGACATCTTCAAGGAGCAGTGCCTCAGAAAGGTGGCGTCCATCATTAAGGACCCCCATCACCCAGAACATGCCTCTTCTCATTGTTACCATCAGGAAGGAGGTACAAACTCAGTGATTCAGGAACGGCTTCTTCCTCTCTGCCATCCGTTTCCTAAATGGACATTAAGCCAATGAACACAACCTCGCCACTTTTTAAAACATTTCTGTTTTTGCACTACATAATATTAATTTAACTAATTAATGTGTGTGTGTATATATATATATATATATTTATTGTATACTTATAATTCATTTTTAAAATATTTATCATGTATTGCATTGTACTGCAGCCACAATGCTATCAAATTTCACAGCACACACTGGTGATATTAATCCTGTTTCTGATTCTGAATCTTTAATCCTAGAGAGTTGTAGAGATAAAATCAGCAGAGGTATTTAAAGAAGTAGATATGTATATAAAAGCTGAGTGAATTGCTGGCTCTGTGGAACTGACATATGTAGAGGAACTGAGGCCTAGCAGATCAGCCCCAAGCATACTGAATGGGAGGGCTGACAATGAGTCAGGTGGGGCTCATTCTTGCTCTTGATATATTCCTTTATATTCCAAATATTGTTCTGGGCCGAGACAAACTAGGTTATGGTGTTCATGCTGGCGTTGAGACTTGAGTGCCCACAAGCATCTGACTCATACAAGGATTTCATAAATGAGTCACTAGGACTTTTTGATGACTAAATATAATATTTCGACATACAAAGATTTTATCAGCTGATTTAACATTTCAACATCAATGAAACCAAAAAAGGAAGCACATCAGATGGTGGAACTCAGAAATGGATGAAAGGCCTGAGTACTGAAACATTTAAGACTTTTCTCCATCCACAGGCGATGAGGGGGTCACAGACCTGAAATGTTAGCAATTTCTCTTTCCACAGACACTGCCTTACTTGAGGTGTTTGTATTGGGAAGCTACATTTTCCTTTGGTGGGGTTAACAGCTAAGGTTTATCAGTGTCCATCATTAGCTTAATTTATCAGCCCTAAAGTATTTTAACTTTGCATTGAAGAATGCAAATATTGATCTATAAACTGTGTAATTAAAAGCTCTTAACAGAAAATGGCTATTCTGAACAGAACATAATGACAAGGCAGGGTGAGCAGATGAGAACACAGGTGTCAGTGGAATGATGCTTTGCCGGGTAGCGATGGCTTTAAACCACTGCTACATTTGTTCACAAGAGGTAATTACCAATTCATAGTTTGCTCAAAGTGGAAGCAATTCAAAAACATTCAGCATATAATTAGAGTGAATTTTGCTGTATTATAATTGTTGTTGGATGTTCAAGGCTCTGAATAAAATACTTCTGTACATATGTTCAGAAAGATACACCTGTGCAGCAAGAGGCCATTCAGCCCATTATACTGTGCTAGTTTTCAAAGTGCCTCCAACCAAAAGTTTCTTCCACTTTATTTCTTTCAGTTTCCTTTTCAAAGCTGTGTCCAAGTTACTTCAGTGACGTTCAGCTTCCTGAATTATTGGTGCAGGAATGTACATTCTAATCATGTTGTTTGCTTGGGTGCGCATGTGTGTGAGAGAGTGAGGGTGCAAAGAGTCTGAGCTGGAGCAGGGGGTGTGGATTTTTCTAACTTCTTCTTTCATTCATTGACATAATCCCAATACATATATAGTGGATTCTGCTTAACTGGGACACATCAGGAACAATACATGTTGGCCTAATTAAGTGACTGTCCCAATTCGCCAACATTTCATGGAAATAGTTAAAAAAATATAAAAAGGACAAACTACCTGTCATGCCTACACATTCAGACTCCTAGTCTCCATCAGCTAACAAGAGCCTCCTGCCAACGTTTCCAACTTAATCACCTGAAGCCTATTTAAACCCAGCTCCCATCCACAATCCTTGCTCACTCATATGAACCAGTCACCTTCAACCAGTTACTCAAGCCTTCAGTTACCTTGTTGTGTTAGGTATCTGTTCTGTCTTGTTTTGAGGCCCCTTGTGGCTTGTTACTTTGCAGTTTATTATTAAAGTTAGCGCTCACCACTAAATCATCTGCGGCTTTGCATTTGGGTCAAGCCTCCTCTACGTTTCCTGACAGGATGAGTGACCCATTGATTGACCCAGCAGAGAATGCTCGCCTGAAGGAACTCATTTGTTGACATGAGCATATGGGCCAGAAGCAGCAGACCACTGACTATCTGCTCACTGCTCTCTTCTGGCTCTCTATCTTGATACAGCAACCCCACTGTGTCCCAGAAAACCACTAGGTAGAGATGAGGGGCTTTCTGTCTGGTAAGCTCCCCCTGGACCCTCATTCCAGCACCATAGCCTGACTCACTCTCCCTGTCCTCTTCCACACCTTGATGGCTCTATGCACGCAGGAGGCTCTGGTGGATTCCATTGTCGCAAGCAACTTCATGGGCCAGGCATCATGTGTGCGGCTTTGACTCCCAGCTGAGTCTATTGCCCATCCTCTCTGCATCATGGCCATTGACAGACGTCTCCTGGGGTCTGGGGTGGTCAGAGTGCACACATAGCCTGAACACATGAGCATTGGAGAGCATTGCGAGTTCATACAAATTCACCCTATTGATTCAGCAAACACTCATTCTAGGTTACTCCTGGCTCTCCACTCATGACGCTCACTTCGTCTGTCATTCGGTACACTGTGAAATTGAGGGGCACCTGCCTGAAACCTCAGTTGAGCCCATCCACTAAATTTGTAGACACAGAGGAAACCTACGACCTCACCAACTCCTACTGGAACACCACGACTTTGCCATCACTTTAAGTAAACGGAGACCACCTTTTACTGGACACCACCCATCCCCAAGGTTGCGCGTTCTCCCTCTCCTTTCCTGCAACCCAAGCCATAAATGACTACATTGTTGATAGCACTACAGCATGTCTTCATTTGACTATCCTGGTCCGCAGCCTGTGCGGGACTCTGTCTTTGTCCCTGCATTGACTCCTGTGGACTCAGCAAAATCGCTATTAAGAACTGCTACCCTCCAGTGAAGATGGTCGATTGTATTCTAACAGTGTCTGCATCCTCTAAGTCTTCAGTTTCATTGTAACACTCAAGGTGATTGTTGACGTCTTTGAATTCTTTGCAGTTTCTAACTTGTTTAAGTAGTGAAATAATTGCCTTTTCACTCCTGGCTGTTTTTGGCATCTCTCAGTCTAAATGCTTGAAACTGCAGTGAGCAAAAAAGTTCTGAATTGTCTTCCTACTTATTTCTTGTTTACAATCAGTGACAAAAATCACTGCTGTTTGAACACAAAGACATGCAACTGATGCTTTTTAAAAACTGTATGTTCTAAGCATAGTGTAGTGTCTAATGGCCACGTGTGTACGCAACTGACACTAGTTAGAAACTCTGGCAACAGTTTCTTGTCTTGATGAAGTGGTATGATGCCCAAATAAACAAAGAAAATTGCTGTTATTATCTCAATTAGTTTTTGTTATTGAAAATTTGTTCTAAGTAAGTGGCTTTTAGTCGGCATCCAATCTCATTTATACCCCCAACCCTGTTGTTACTTTATTTTTAAATTCCTCCATCAAGAGAATCTTCCTTTTCTCTGCGAACTCCCCAACCTGAGGACTTTACAGATATCTGCATTTACCTAACGGCCTCTTTCTCATCCCTGAATTGAGCTGTTTCCCCACTGGACAACATACTTTCCCTAACAAATCTTAAGCTTCCAGAATTCCCTCCTTTCTGTGCCTCCATATCCTCACAACTTCTAAAAGACTCCTTAAAAGGTACCTTTTTTACAATGCCGTGGTCACTTTTCTCAAAATTTCCCTTTATATATTGACCTTGTGAACCATTTTGGGACATATACCACATTGGAGTTGCTGTTGATAACATGGACAACAAAGAGAGCATAACAAAGGGGAAGCTGAAGGGATTAGACAGAAGTTTTTAAAAAAAACACCATTAAAGTGGTGACATAAAGCAAAACTGTAAGTCAGGGGCTCATAAAGAGATAAAGGAAAGCTGAGATGCAATTGAGGCATGCAGGAAAGGACAGGGATAAAATTTTGGATAATTTTGGATAAACCAGAAATTTGAGAGTATCAGGGCACTGAAATGAGTGCAATTGCTATTAGTAAGGCAGGAAACAAAGAGAGGGAATAAGAGGGGCCTTTTCTGATTGGCTGCCAGTGACTTGTGGTGTTCCGAAGGCATTGGTGTTGGGGTGAAGGAATTGATGGCTTTGTAGTCAAGTTTGTGGATGACATGAAAATAGGTGAAGGGGCAGGTATTGTTGAGGAATCAGGGAGTCTACAGAAGAACTTAGACAGATTTGGGGATTGGGCAAAGAAGTGGTAGATGGAATTTAGTGTAGGGAAGTGTATGGTCATGCACTTTGGTAGAAGAAAAGAAGGCGTAGCTCATTTTATAAACCAGAGAAAATTCACTAACCTCTGGCTAAAGAAGTTCCTCCTCATCTCTGTTCTAAATGGACATCCCTCCATTCTGAAGCTGAGTCCTCTGGTCCTAGACTTACCCACTATAGGAAACACCCTTGCCACATCCACTTTACTTACCCTTTTCAATACCTGACAACCCCAAGTAACATCACTGATGATGTGCCCTAGCTTAGCATCGTGCAGATGCTTCTGTAAGAACAATGAGATCCCACCCCTTCATTCATTGCCATTGACGGCTGTGGAAGCCAAGTTATTGGGTATGTTTAAGGTGGAGGTTGATTTGTTCTTTATTAGTTGGTGTCAAAAGTTATGGGGAAAAGGCAGGAGAATGAGGTTGAGAAGGATAATAATCAGCCATGGCAGAATGGGAGAGCAGACTCGATGGGCTGAATGGCTTATAGCCTTATCTTAAACTTGTATCAAACATTTGTTAAATCACATCTGGACTATTGTGTATAAATTTAATTGCCAGATTATACAAAGGGATAGTGATGTCCAGGAGAGGTAATAGTGCAAGGGACAATAGACAAGTTCTGGCATAATAACTTAATTTTTCACCTGCAGGGTTTAATAATGGAGCTAATTTTCTTCTTCCTCATCTTCATCTTCATCTTCCCCAGCTGGTAATGGTACTATTCAAAGCCAGCAATAGTTCCATTTAAAAATAAAAGGCTCTTGATTGCATTCTTTTCATTATTTATGAATGAATTTAAATCTCCTATTTCAGATGACTGATAAATGTCCCCTGTTCATTGCTGTCTTAATTTCAATGCTCTGTTAATGAACCAATTGGAAATGAACAGGTAATTCAATCAACCCCTCCATAATTAGGTGACGAGGTTGTGATCCTCATCACTGTGCTTACTCAAAAGGTTATGGTATGTCTGTGGAAAATAATTTTGGATAAACCCACACTGGTGACATCAACTGAGTTCCTTAAATGCTTTATTTATTTGGGCTTGTCTACCCAAAGCCAGTGAAGCCTGGATTTGGTGGACTGCGTGGAGGAAAACCTCCAGCATGTTCAATAGAGAGCAAGGCATTTCCCAGCACGTGATGTGTAGCACAAAGAGCACGGCAAGATACATATGTCGCCCTGGTCATCCACTGCATCCTGACCTATCTCCAGTCATCTTGATTCTTGTCTTGCCACTGGATCCAGATCGACTAGGACGAGAGAGTGAAGTTGACAACCTGCACAGCTCTCCCTCACTTTAATCAAACTCACACAAGTCACGACATCTCAAATAACAAGCCCAAGGATGCCAGTGGTCCTCGTCACTCATGATGGACGAGCACACATGTGCACTTGTATTAGGGTTGCTTTTTGCCTTACTTTTATTGCACTTCATGTAGTGCGTCTGTCTCATCTTCCCAGGAGAAACGTAGCGAGATCAGATCTGAAAACCTGTTAAAACCTGTCAAAGATTTTAGGTTAAAGAATGTTGTCTCAGCACCTTTCTGTCTTTTTTTATATGATTTCTTTCCTGACCTTAATATTTTACCCACAGCTGTTAGAATATTTAGTTAATATTTTCATACAGCAAATAACACAGTCTTTCTGACTACTAATTAGATTTTACCTAATAGATTTTGATAGACTAGAAATAAAATATCTCCATTTGTGGAGAAGGGCAAAACTAGAGGCTAAGAGCGCAAATAGGAAATTTTAAAGAACAACTTTTTTGAGAGAATAGTTAAAATGTGTAAGAGTGGCTGAGGCTTATAATATAAATGCATTTAAGGAGAAACTGGATAGTTGTAATTATGAAAGTAATCACAGTTTATGACGGCAGATTTAGAGATGGAAAGATGAGCTGGGGCTTGAGTGGAGAATAAATTTTCGTACTGGTTCTTTAGGCTGAATGACATGCATCTGTGTTGTGTATTCATTCTATGCATAGTTCCCTTTGATGCACCTTTTCTATACTCACCCCCTCCCACCCAACCATTCTATTATGTATTTATCCAAATAGCTATAGGGCAAAAGTACTCAGCGGTTGCAAAAAGTCATCCAGCTTTCTAAAGAATAGCCCTTAATAGGAACTTGCCTTTTGTTAATATTATTGTGTCTTCCTTTCCTTCACCACTCTCATGATGTTGCTTATGATGTAAATTTGCTTCATTTAATTCACAAGATTAGCAATTTCACCATAGCCATCAGGGAACATTTGGAGTGTGGGTGATCCTTCCAATGGAAATATGTGACGAGAATTTGGATTGCAAGGAGCCTTTTCAATGACAAATCAAACCATGATGCAAAACAGAGAACTTCAAGTGAGATGTATGGTCTTTGATTGCATAAAGTCTTAGAGCACAGAATTAGGCCCCTTAGCCTTTGAACTGATGCAGTTCATCAAACGCACTAATTGTAATCACTACTTTATTTCCCCACATTCCCATCCATTCTCTCCAAGCACAGCCTGTCACTTATGCACTGGGGCCAGTTAACTATTTTTGGGGATGTGTAAGACAACTGGGGGATCATGAGGGAACCCATGTGGTCACAGGAAGGATGTGCAAACTCCAACAGCCAGCAATGTAGATTAGGAACGACGGTTGCTGGAGCTGAGAGGCAGAGGCTCCGGTAACTGTATCAACATATCTCCAGTTTCATGACAGGTCTATAGTGCAACAAGCACACCATTTTTATTTCTATGGTTTGTTCAGAATATTGGGGGCATCCACTTTCCATGATCCAGAACTAAGTGATGAGGGATGGGCTGGAACTTGCTGATACGAATGGCCATAGGGAAATGCCATGGTTAAATCTCTGCTACCATTTCAAATAAGAGCCTGGATCCCATGTTTTAAAAAAAACAGACTGTTCAAGGTATGAATGCAAAGGAAAACTGACGCTGTGCTAATATTACATAAAGTGTAGGAGTGGACTGTATTGGAAATTGGGATTGAAATGTGTATGGGTATTGACCGTTGAATACTCTGAAAACCCTGACAATAGGGAATCATCTCTGTTTCTACTCTCAAGCACATCCACCCAAATTATGGTGGGATGCTATGAAAGCCCCAGAAGATTAAGAGTGTGAAGGGTATGGATATCCACTTTCACATCCAAGCCAGACTACAGATATAATGAGGAATTTGCACATCAATTCAGATGTTTTCCAGTGTGAGTCACATACAAAGATTCCTTTTATTAGTTTATACAAAGGGCCATAAAAGGTTTCTGCAATTGTTTTCAGTAAATTTGATTCTCTATATACTAAAATATTTAAAGTTAAATTTGTGCAACATGGAGATTTTCTCTTCTGCTACTTGCCTGTTCCTTACTTCTGTCCAAATTCACACTAAATCAGCTCATTAGTATGTTAAACTGTAAAATCCACAAATAGATATTCTGGCATTAGTAGAGGAAAATCCAGCAAATTCAGAGACTATTATTCATCCCGATGACTATTCTTCTATTTTTTTTCCCTTCTGGGTCACTTACAAATTAGGAGCAGGGAGACGGGTGAAATGTCCACCTGTCACTGGATGTTTTCTTTTGCTTGAGCTATAGTTATCATTGGTTTCTGATGTGGTCAGTTATTGTTACTCTAGTGGAGAAGGTTGAGGGCAAACATTCAATTTACTTCAGGGTGTGAGTGGTTCAGAACATGCTCAGAATGTGAAAAAAAATAACTTCAGTTAATATATATTTTGATTGCTGTTGTGGCATAATTTTCAGAAGTAATAATAATCCAAACACATAAAAATATTCAATCACAAACAAGAGAAAATCTGCAGATGCTTGCATTTTTTGTATGTTATTTAACAATATTCATCCCTTTGTTGAGCAAAGCATAATGATCATTAGGGTTTCTATCCAAATCACTGACATTCTTGTGATATTTTTTGTAGCTATTCATTTTAATGTGGGCCTTATCCATATTCCTTACATTTTGCTTTTGTTTTCTTGGGTTTTGCTGATTGAGCATAAATTGTTGCAGAAAGCCAAAGATAAACAGAATAGTATTGCCGCAGAATTAATTAATTAATTTGTGTAACGTCCTGACAGGAAATTAAAAAGTTTTTGTGAACTGTTAATTGAAGAGTGCAGTTCTAATAAAGGCTAGAATTCTCTTGCAGGAACAATTGTTTCCTAAATTGCAAGTCAAGGTTGTATTGATTAATACCTTTAAAAGAGAATTGAATGGAAATCTTGTTAGGAATCTGACTGAGGGTTAATAGGATAAAGTGAAAAAGATAATTGGATGTTTTGAACAATAAAATGCCTTTGAAGCTGCTGCAGAGAAATGTCATTGTGAGATAGATGGCTGGTTGTAAATAGATAATCTAAAAGAATCTAAAAGGATATATATTTTGAAGATATTCTTGATTTAATTTTGTTATTGTTTAAGGTCAACTTAGAGAAATGTTCCACAGGACAATAAGTGAACTGTGGGCTCTACAATAATCTGAAGAAACAGGAGTAATGGCACATCTCCAGTGACACAGTGATCAATCTTCATCTCCATTGCTTTTCACCTGTGACCGCTCAAGTTTCATTTGGTTCACCTTCCTCTCTGCCCTAAAGATGTGCAGTACGGTAGCTAGATTGGCCGCAATGAATTGCTTCTTGTCGGCAAGTTTAGGATCTGCGGGAAGTTAATAAGAATTTGGGGAAATTAAAACGAGATTGGTGTGGAAGTAGTATAAGTGTCTGCTTGATGGTTGGTGTGAACTCAAGGCCTCAAAGGGCCTGTTTACATGCAGTAATACTCAATGAGCTACTGGACTATAATGACTTGTATCTTAACACACCCAGATTTCTATCTTTCTATTTCCTGGACCTGGTGTTGGGTAATGAGCCTGGCCAGGTGATTGGCCTTAAGAGGGAAAGCAGTTAGGAAACAGTGACTACAAATCCTTATGTTTTAAAATGGGTATAGACAAGGATGAGTATGGACCTTGCAGAGAATATTAAGTTGAAGCAGAGCATTAGGCAGGAACTAGTGATGGTTAATTGGGAACGGCTGTTTTTGGGCTCATCCACATCCGACATGTGGGGTTTTTTTTAAAGACTAACTGCACAGGGGTACAGTATGTTCCACTCAGAAGAAAGAACAAGGATGGCAAGTTAGAGGAATCTTAGGTGTTGAGAGAGGTGGTCTCAATCTTAATAAGAGTGAACTTTTCCCGTTAAATATGCAGGTTCCAAATTATAAACATTTGCCATTTAGATTAGTTACTGATCACTTTACCTATTTAGGAATAAAAATCACCAAGAAGCATAAGGATTCATTAAAGGTTAATTTTTTACCTTTATTTGATCAGATTAAAGGTTTGTTTACTAGATGGTCACCAATGTCTTTGTCAGTAATTGGTCGGGTCAACGCTGTTAAAATGATTATTTCACCTAAGTTTCTATATTTATTTCAAGCACTGGCAATTTTCATTCCGAAATCTTTTTTTGATAATGTTGATTCAAAAATTTCCTTATACATATGGCAGAATAAAAATCTTAGACTAGGTAAAAGATACTTACAGAAGCCCAAAAAGGAGGGCCCTTTAGCATTGCCGAACTTTAGATTTTTTTACTGGGCAATTAATATTCGTTGTTTGAAATTTTGGACATGGAATTGGGACACAGTTTCAGGTCCACAGTGGGTTAATCTTGAATGTAATTCTGTTTCAGGATTTTCATTGGGTTCTATTCTAGGGACCCGCTTCCTTTTGACTTTTCTAAATTGGACAAACAAATGGATAACCCAATAGTTAAATATACTCTTGGAATATGGCTTCAGTTTCGGAAATTTTTTGGACTGAATCAATTTATTTTAGCAAGCCCTATTGTATCCAATTTTCTTTTTCATCCTTTGTTTTTGGACCAATCCTATCTGGTCTGGGAAACAAAAGGTATAATACGATTTTCTGATTTATTTTTGGATAATTGTTTTATGTCTTTTGAACAATTATCTAAATATAATTTACCTAGATCCCTTTTTATTTAGATATTTACAGATTAGAAACTTTTTAAATACAGTTCTTACTACCTTTCCGATTTAATGTTCTACTGCTATAATGGAAAAATTTTTGAATTTAAATGTTTTTCAGAAAGGTTCAATAGCAATTATTTATAATATGATAATGAAAATAAATCCAGATGTTTCGAATACAATTAAGAATGATTGGGAAAGGGAACTTAAGCTTACCTTACCTACTGAGAAATGGCAAAAAATTTTCCAACTAGTTAACTCTTCCTCTATATGTGCTGAACATGCGTTGATACAGTTTAAAGTTGTACACAGGGCTCATATGTCTAAGGATAAATTAGCTCGTTATTACTCTCATTTAAACCCTGTATGTGATAGATGTCTTTCTGAGATAGCCTCATGAACTCATATGTTTTGGTCTTGCCCTTTATTGAAGAAATATTGGGACAATATTTTTGATATTATTTCAACTGTCTTGAATATTGATTTACAACCTCATCCTATTACTGCCATCTTTGGTTTACCAATGATAGAAAAACATCATTTGACCTCTTCAGCTTGTCGGATGATTGCTTTTGTTACTCTAATGGCGAGAAGATCTATACTATTGAATTGGAAAGAGATTTATCCTCCTACTACATTTCATTGGTTTTCTCAAACTATGTCTTGTTTAAATCTAGAAAAAATTATGTGTCATTTATGACCCATCTATTAAATTTGATGAGATTTGGAGACCATTTATTCAATATTTTCACATGATGTAATTTGACCCTTTCCAATTCCATTCTGTTACTTCAATATATGGGGAGAGGAGTGGAAGTAGCGACACTATTGGTTTTATCTGAGATATCATAATAGCCTTTTCTTTTTCTTCTTTTTTCTTTCTTTAGTTTTCTTCCAGTTTGGTTAGATCAGTTTTTTTTCTAATGGGGTATATATTTTCTTCTTTTTTAATGATATTTTTCTATTTTCATGTATATTTTTTCTATATTTTATTGGTAATTTTGGGAGGTTTATTAAGTATGTGCCATTTGACTTTATACTTGTATAAACTAATTATTATCAATATAATCCCAATTGCTCTGTACTTATTTTTGTAATGTTTATGATGTTGAAATTAATAAAAATATTGAAAAAGGAAGCGAGAGGTGGTGAATTTAGACAGAAAGAAAAAAGGAAAAGTATGTAAAGCTTAGGAAGCTAGAATCAAACAGAGCCCTTGAGGATTAGAAAGAAGCCAGAAAAGAACTCATGCAGGGAATTAGCAAAACCAGGAGGGTCTATGAAAAGTCCTTGGCATGGAGGATTAAAGACAACCCTAAGGCATTCTACACATGCATCAAGAGCAAGAGGATAACTAGGGAGAGGGTAGGATCACTAAAGGATAAAGGAAGGAACATTTGCTTGGACGAAGGGGAATGTGGGTGAGGTCCTTAATGAGTAGTTCATATCAGTATTCACCATGGAGAAGGACATGGAGGATAGGAAGATCAATGTGGCATGTGCTAATATGTTGGGGTGTTTCAAGATAAAGAAGGAGGTAGTATTGAATCTCAAAAAAATTAAGATGGGTACGTCCTCAGGGTCTAACTGGATATACCCCAGGATACTGAGAAAGGTGATGAGAGTTGTGGGGCTTCGACCAATAACTTCATGTCCTCTTTAGCTACAGGTGAGGTCCCAGAGGACTTGCTAGTAGTTAATATTCCATTATTCAAGAAAGAAAATAGAAATAATTCAACAAACTGCAGAGTCTTATGTCAGTGTTAGGGAAGTTCCCGGAGAGGATTCTTAGGGATGAGATTCATGAATATTTGGAAACCGTGGCTAAACTAGGGACAGCCAGCATGACTTTGTGAGAAGTAAGTCATGTCTTTCTAACTTGATAGAGTTTTTGAGGAGATGACAGAGATGATTGATGAAGGTAGATTTGTGGATGTTATTTACATGGATTTTATTAAGACATATTACAAGGTCCCTCATGGGATGCTCATCTAGAAGATTAAGATGCATGGGATCCTCATTTGGGTTCAGAATTGTCTTGCCCACAGAAGACACTATGGGACTTGATGAGACTTATTCTGTCTGGAGGTCTGTGACAGGTGTGTTCTGTGAGCCCCATTATCAAAAGGATGCGGATGCTGCCTGGATTAGAGGGCACATACTATAAGGAGAAGTTGGACAAACTTGGGTTGTCTTCTCTGGAGGCTGAGGGGAGATCTGATAGAGGTTTATAAGATTATGAGAGGCATAGATAAAGTAGGCAGCCATAAACCTTTTCCTAGGGTTGAAACAGCTAAAACAAGAGGGCATGCATTAAAATGAAAGGGGCTAAGTTCAAAGAAGATGTGCAAGGCAAGTGTTTTAGATGGAGAGTGGTGGGTATCTGCACCACACTGTCTGGGGTGATGGTGGAGGGTTTTGGAGGCTCTTAGGAAGTCACGTGAATGTGCATGGATACAGACATTGTGTCGGCAGAACGGATTAGTTTCATTGGGTATTTGATTTTGAATGCAATTAGGTTGGCACAATATCAAGGGCTGAGAGCTTTCTTTTGTGCTATACTGTTCTATGCTCTATGATTAGATGTGACTCTCTTAATAGTATTCTCAACATGCACAGCCACCAAAGCACTGACACAGGTCATCTTCCGGTGTGTCAGGATGAGATCCTTTTAACTTTTCCATTCAAAACAGAAAGGATATCCCTGTATTAAACCTGCCATTCTGCCTCTCCTGAACCCTCTCCATTTTTAACACTGAACTCTCAATACTTAGGCAGGTATTTTCTCATTTGTCTTCCTGGTTTGAGGCTATCTTAGCTATAAGCAAACTATGTATTGAATCCAAAGTGATCTGCTCTCATCTTGTGGAGTTGATGTTGAGACATTTTTACAAGTAGGAGAGTCTCGAATGAGGGGACAAAGTTTCAGAATAGGAGGGGGAGAAGTGGCATTTAAAACTGAGGTGCAGAGGAACTTCTTGCAGAGGTTGGTGAATCTCTGGAATTCTTCACCACAAAAGACTGTGGGGCAAGATTATTAGAGGTATTCATACAGGAAATTGTTAAATCTTCATGAGATTGATGGATTGAGCGCAGTATGGAAACGAGGGCAGGAAAAGAAATGCCAAGGACAGATCAGCCATAATCTGACTGAATGGCAGACATGAGGAACCAAGTGGTCTTCTCCTCTTTTTACTTTCTTACAATCTGATCCACAGCAGGAATCAAAGAGATCATAACATCTCCAGTCAACGCACCCATATTATGGGGATTAGGGAGTAGCAGTGTACTGTATGTCCATTTCTAATTAATAAGGCATCATAATAAATCACACTGTGCTCTTTACTTCACTTTCCAAATTCCCCCATTGTATAAAATAAGTTTATATTTGCATTTTTATCAAATTTACTGATAATCAAATTAACGTTGGATGAGATCGTTTTCTTTGGAATTTTTAAATGAGTGTTGAGGTAGATTACCTCATAATACTATAATACTACTGTGATTAAAAAGACAATTATAAATTTAAAAATTGACTAGATTTAGATGCTGGTGTTATCTAACATTACCAGAATGCACAGAACATAATAAAAAGAACTGAACTGTATTCCGGGAAATGAACAATACAGCATTGAAATTCTTAGAACTGTTGCATGTTTAATTGAAAAGCTGCATGTCTGACATTCTTTTATCCAAAATTAAAGTGCCAATATTTTCCATTCACTTACATAACTAGTCTCACAATTTGTTTGCTTACTCTGAAATTCAAAAAAGGCACAAAGTCTGTAAATGAAGCTACTGGGAACACATCGTCAGATATTTGAAAGAATCTTACCAAAACCAGATTGAATGAAACACGTTATATATGACTGCTAAAATGATCAGGGTTGTCAACAAAGTATGAACTGCAACAGAGGCAGGAATATTCTAAAATTTTTTCACTCCATTTTGTATTTGGGCATAACTGTACTTGTAGCTGACAACCCAAAGGTGTGTGATTTGTTGCATGAATGAAGTCACCAGAGGGAAGGACTGATAGACATGAGGCAGTCTCTTTATTCGACTAAATATCAAAAATACACTGACAGATTTTGGAGAGGGAGAGGATGAGAGACATAACTGTAAATGTAGCCAAATGCTCTAAGATTTTTACCAAATAAATTTTAAATGTAATAAAGACTAAATTTAGCTAATTTATTTATTCCATGTGTTTAATCACCTGGTAGTCAGTTAGTGTACGGCACACCAGGTTCTGTGAAGTTAGCTTCCATGGTTGAGACAGCATTTCAAAGGGACTCTTATGTTTGATGCAGAGCAAGTTGATTTTGCTTTTAATCTTTTTTATTGAACAATTAATTTGTTGCATTTTAATTTATAGTGTACACTTATCTCCACTTTTAGGCAGAAAGAAGAAATTCTGTTCCCCTCTGAAAGATCTGTAATCATTTCTGTACTTCTGCTATTTCTGTTGCTGTTGCTGGGTTTAATTATGTGGGAACAACAGGGATACTAACATTCACATGAGGAATGGGCTGTTCAAATAATTCTTATTGAATTTTAACTGGTATTCTAGTGTTAATGGGAATGTTTAGTGGGAAATGTATCATTTCTCTCCTCTGGTATAATAATATTTCATATTCATTGCTCTGAAGAGCTGCAGGCTGCATGTCAAAGAGCCTTATGTGGCTCAGGGCATTTGTTTTGGATTTCATATTCAGCAACTTCATCTTTTCTATGAAAATAAAATATGCAACTGCTGGAAATAGTTATGGAGTCATTGAGCACCACAGCACAGAAGCAAGCCCTTCTGCCCATCCAGTCCATGTTGACCTGAGCTTCCACGTAGTTCCATCCACACACACCTGGACCATATTCCTCCACACCTTTCCCAGCCATGTACGTATCCCAACTACTCTTAAATGTAACACTTGAACCCACATCTACAGGCAGCTCATTCCACATTTGCACTACTCTCGTTTCCCCTCAGATTTCTTTAAATATTTCACCTCTTACGCTAAATCTATGACCCCTAGTTCTAGTCTCTCCGAACCTGGGGGTGGGGGAGCTTGGACGCATTTACCTATCTGTACTGCTGATCATTTATCAAATCTCCACTCATCCTACTGTGTTTCAGGGGATAAAGTCCTAACCTATTCAAACTTTCCCTATAACTCAGGTGCTCGATGTTCTTGTAAATTTTCTCTGCATTTTTTTCAAGTTTATTGGAATCTTTCCTGCAGGTAGGGGACCAAGAATGTATATGATACTCAAAATTCAGACCCAACATAACAATTTCAACATAACATCCTAATTGCTGTACTCAGGTCCTTGATTTATGAAGCCAATGTGACAAATTCTCTATCTATGATCCCATCTATTTGTGATTCCACTCTCTAGGAATTAGGGATCTGTGTTCCCAGCTCTCCTTGTTCTACCACATACCCCAGAATCCTACCATTCACTGAGTGAGTCCTACCCTGGTTTGTTCTTCCAAATTGTAACACTTTACATTTGTCTGTATTAAATTCCATCTACCATTTTCAATCCATTTTGCAGCTGGCCATGATCATGTTGCAAGGTTTGATAGCTGTTCACTACACCCTCAATCTTGGTGTCATCCACAAATGCGCTGATCTGTTTACCACATTATCATTCTAAATGTTTAATATTGATGGCAAACATCAACAGACCTAGCGTCAGTCCCTGCAGCACACCACTAGCCATGGACCTCCAGTCAGAGAGAGAACCATCTTCTACTACTAACTGGCTTTTCCCGCTAAGCCAATTTTGAATCCAATTAGCTAAATCTTTTGGACCAGATTCCCAGGTGTGACTTGTCAAAGGCCTTGCTAAGTTCCAGGTAGACAATGTCCACTGCCTTTTCTTTATCAACCTTCTTGGTAACCTCCACAAAAAAACTCGATTAGTCTAGTTATACATAACCTACCATGTACAAAGCCATGTTCACTACACCTAATCGGGCCTTATCTATCCAAGTTCAGTACTTATAATATTATGCCTATCAGAATACCTTCTGATAATTTGCCCACAATTGATTTGAGGCTTCCTGGTCTAAAATTTCCTGGTTTGTTCTTAGTGCCTTTCTTATTTGTACATGGAACCTCACCTGTAGCTAAGGGCACTTTAAGTACAGCTACCAGGCCCCTGCGGTCTCTGCACTTGGCTCCTATAGTGTCCAAAGCAACATCTTGTCAGGCCCTAATGATTTTCAATCCTACTTCCTCTCAAGGCAGCAAGTGCCTCCTGTTCCATAATCCGGATATGGTCCACGACCTCTCTACTCTTTTGCCTCAGTTCTATGGTGTCCGTGTCTGTCTCCAGAGTAAATGTGAATGCAAACATTTTCATTTAAGACCTCCCCCTTCTCTTTTGACTCCATGTATTTATAATCACACTGATTTTCAAGAGGACCAATTTTGTCTCTTGCTTCTCATTTGCTCTTAATGTACCTATAGAAATGCATGGGATTCTCTTTCACCTTGTCTATCTGAGCAACCGCAAGTCCTCCTTTAGTTCTCTTGTGTTCTCTTGTATTTCTTATGCTCCTCAATCACCTCCTTTGATCCTAACTGCCTATTCCTGATATGTACCACCTTCTTTTTCATTGCCAGGGTCTTTATATCCTTCAATACCATTCTTTCCTAAACTTGTTAGCATTGCATTTTATTCTAACAAGAACATGCAGATTCTGTACTCACTGTACTTCACTTTTAAAAGCCTTGCACTTACCAAGCACCTGGTTGCTGGAAAAAAGCCTATCCCAATCCATGACTGCCGGATTCCTTCTGATGCTATAAAAATTCGCCTTGCTCCAATTTAGAACCTCAGTCCGAGGATCAATCCTATCTTTTTCCATAATTACCTTGAAACTAATGGAATTCTGATCACTAGATTCACAGTGTTCCCCTGCATACATTTCTGACACCTGCCCTGTCTTGCTCCCTAACAAGAGATCCAGTATTGCGCTCTCTCTAGTTGATCTATTGAACAATTCCAGCATTTTCTGGCTTTATATAACATTTTCTAAATCATTCCGTTGAAAGATTTCTGTTAATCCGTGATACAGATTTCAAGAGAAAAGTCCAAACTTGTCTAATATTTGCCTTCTTTTCTTCCTATACCTAAGTACGATCTGAAGTCAATGTTGTAGGTGTTCTGCTCTTGTACAAAGACTAATGGGATTAAGATTGCTATTTTCTGCTGTTGCCTTGCTTCCAGGAGGAAGGCACTGACTGCTACACCTTTTGGTATTATGTCTGAATATCACGATTTTAATTTTAATACATATGTGCTAATTTTTGTGTTATCTTTAAAGAAATAGACCTCATGGCGCAACAGTAGCGCATCTGACTCCAGATCAGAAGGTTGCGTGTTCGAATCAAGTCGGGGTCATAAGCATTGTGTCAGATTTTATTTGCGACGGGTCCGCGCAATGGTTTTCAAAACATCAGCGCACTTGCATACTTCCCGCCTTATCTGTGCCGGTGGTATAGCGATATCCGCACCCGGACTACAAAACTAGAGGTCCCGGGTTGGACTCCGGCTAGCTCCTTCCACAGTAGTCCGTGCTGAGTTGAGCTTCAAGCTAGCAAGTCGAACAGAAAAACACTGAAAGCCAAAAGGCGCAGGGAGGTACTGAGAGAAAAGATTAGCTTGAGTATCACTAGAGTTTCACTTTAAGCAGATTTTGGTAAGAGTTGTGAAAAGTCGTAATACAAAGTGGCTTACTGACAATGAAGATCGGAAGTTGGTGAGAGTGGGAACATTGCAATGAGGAAGAATATATTCTATTAAATAACTTTAAAGATTACAATAAATCAATCGATATCTACATAATGAAAAATTATTTATTACTTATGCGGTGTAAAACTAAGTAGAGAAAATCAAAGTTAAGTGAATTAGAATTGCAGTAAAGAATCTACTCAATCATGAACTGCTATCCTTGAGGATGAACTTAAAATTAAGCTCATTGACTTGTTCTACGTTTAATTAACTTTGTTCTATTCTCAAGATATGAAGTAAGGATAATGTTTAAGGCATTATCAGAGACTATAGATCTCTTGTGAAGGGAAGGAAGAAACTGCATGTCCAATTCTTTTTCTGCAGTCCCTTTGGACTGAGGTTGACTTGCTTCTACCCGAGTTCAGTGAAGTCCATTGCCTCTGTCACAGGTGAGGCAAGAAGGAGTTGTGGGCATAGGCAGGTGGCAAATAGGGGGTTAGTGCGCTCTACAAAGCTTTTATGCTGAACTTCTATATGTTTCTGGCAAATGAACTCATTCATGATGTTTCCTGTTCTCTTTGAGCAGACGTGGGCCATGGGTTTCCATGGCTCTGTGGAGATCAATAGGTTTCAATAGGTACATCTAATGTCAGAGAAATGTATACAATGTACATTCTGAAATTCTTTTTTTTTGCAAACATCCATGAAAACAGAGGAGTGCCCCAAAGAATGAATGACAGTTAAATGTTAGAACCCCCAAAGCCCCCACCAGCATCTCCCTCCTACGCACAAGCAGCAGCAAAGCAACAACCCCACTCCCCCACCGAGCACTCAAACATGCAGTAAAGCATCAATAAAGACATAGACTTGCAGAACCCCAAAGACTACTCGTTCACCCAGTTATTCGACATATCACAGGCTCTCTTGCTCCCTAATAAGGTAAAAAGAGGTGTCCCCGTTTCACAGCGAGAAGGGAGATGTTACAGTGTTTTAACTTTCTTAAGCCATTTCCTCCTTACTTTCATGGAACCTGGAGTGGAGGCCCTGTTTCAAGAGTCTGAGGTTGGGCATGTGATCAATGTGGACTTCCCGTCAGAGCTTGCTGATTCTAATTGGGTAGACTTGCTGCCAATAGAGTCTGACAATCTAGTGGAGCTGGTTTAGTGGTGCCTTCCCATTGCTTTGAGGCACCAACTGCAGTCCACCTCTCTGGTGTGCACAGAAGGGCAAGGATTACATGTGCCTCATAGACCATGAGCTTTCTGATGGATTTGAAGTGATGATCTTTACTCTTCTCCTCATACGGTCCAGCTGATTCAAACCTGGCCTGTCCATCCAAATATTAACCTAGCCTCACTTTCCTATCCAATTCATGTAGTTTTTGTTACTAATATTAAAGAGCTCAGTTCAGGTTTATTTTGGGACAATGTAAATTATAAATATAAAAATGCCACAATATCAACATAAAATTTTGCAGTTGATATAAGTCTTCTGCATTTAATAAAGATCAGATATAATGCATAGATGTCTACATTATCCTTTGATAGCCCTTACTATAATCTAAGGGGAGTATTCCAATCAGGATTAAATGACATTGTGCCAAATTTACTCGTTTTATTATTGCTTTCATTGATTTGCGAATTGTAAAGATGTTTGGATCATTATGGGAACAGTGACAAAAGCCCTTGTTGTTCTTCTTAGGTGATGGAGATAAAAGGACAAATGATTCACGTACCTGAGTCCAACTCTGTCCTTTTCCTGGGCTCGCCATGTGTTGATAAACTGGAGGAGTTAATGGGACGAGGTTTGCATCTTTCAGACATACCTATCCATGATGCCACTCGTGATGTTATTTTGCTGGGTGAGCAAGCCAAGGCCCAGGATGGCCTGAAGAAGCGCATGGACAAGTTGAAAGCAACCCTTGAGAATGCACACCAAGCCTTAGAGGAAGAGAAAAAGAAGACAGTGGACTTGCTATATTCCATTTTCCCAGGTGATGTTGCCCAACAGCTGTGGCAAGTCAAATCTGTGCAGGCAAGAAAATTTGATGATGTTACCATGCTTTTCTCTGACATTGTTGGGTTCACAGCTGTTTGCGAACAGTGCACGCCAATGCAAGTGATCAGCATGCTGAATGAGCTGTACACCAGATTTGACTACCAATGTGGAATCCTGGATGTATACAAGGTAATTGTATGGAACAGTGCTATTGCTGTGGAACTAAAAGGACTGGGGAATTAAATTAATACTTGACAGCACTTGAATTTAGGTTGTTAAAGATAAAACATGCCATTGAAAATTCAGTTACATCTCATGCAGCAAATATACATTCTTACATTTTTTACAGTAAGAATATTTAGTGAATACTGTACTCCATTTGCTCATCAGTTCATTGGTTTCTGATTTCACTTTGCAGAAGGTTGCAACAATCACTATGAACCACTTCTGCGTTTTCGTATACTTATCCACTAATGGGATGGGAACGTTGCCTGCAATACTAGCATTTACTGTCTACCCTTAATTGGCTTGGATCATGAAGGAATAAGCCAAATGGGCCTGGAGTCACCTACAGACCTGACTGTGCAAGGATGGCAGGCGGAGAGTAGTGAATTAGATGGGTTTTTACTTCAGTCCAGCAGTTTCATGGTCATCATTTTTGAGACTGCATTTTTATTGATTTTCCAGATATTTTTATTCAAGTACTCCAGTTTAAAATACCCAACTACTGTGGTGGAATTCAGACTTGTATACCAACATGCACCATAAGACATAAGGGCAAAATGAGGCCATTCTGCCCCTTGAGTCCACTCTGCCACTCATTCATGGCCGATCTATGATCCCTCGACCCCATTCATCTGCCTTCTCCCGGCCACTTTTGATGCCCTTACTAATCATGAACCTATCATCATATCTCTGGATAATGAAACTGACTTCCGGCTGCTACTCTAGTGACTTAACCAGTCAACTTCGGTGTTCCATTTCTCTCTGTAAGTACATACGCATTTACTCGAGAAACTGCTGACTGTGACCCTCACCTTTAAGTTGTAGATTTATAGAGATATGGAAGCACAGAGCAGAGAAACAGATCCTCTGCCCTACTATGTTCATGCTGACCGTTTACACTATTCCTATATTCATCCCATTTGAAAATTCTCTTCAATTCTCATCAAGCTCAATGATTCACTGGGGGAAATTTACAATGGGCAATCCACATGTCTTTGTGACGTAGGATTTTACTGGAACATTCAGGGAATTGTCATAGAAAGAACACGCAAGCTCCCAAGGCCAGGATTGAACCTGTCTCTGGTAAAGTGAGGCAGTAGGTCTACACACTGTGTCATCCATAAGTTATAACAAAGTACTCGGATTAATGATGGGGAGGAATAATAGCTACATTATTGTGTTTGGCTCACTCAGTGAAAGTTGAGCACACATTTATATTCTTGGAAAGCACACCTTGTCTGTATTTCAGCTTGTTAGTTTGAAGCTGACCAATTTGTTATGTTCCTGTCATCCTCCTGCCTTTACATGCAGTACCAGTGATCCTTTACACACAAAGAAAACATCCTTTGCTTTCTAAACACCGAGACTACTTTTAAATGATCCAACACTGTGTGTTTTATTTAAAGTAACATTAATATTGTTTGTTTTCATTCTGTACAGGTCTTTGAAGATATTTTCTAAATAATATTTGATACTTCAAAGTGAACCATTCATAATCCTTTTGCATGAATTCAGTAAACATAACTAGCCAAGTTGCCAGCTGCAAATTAAATTGTATTTGGCTTCATTTTCAGCACAGTCTTTGATTACCAAGTGCCAATTAAAGCTATGTTCCAATCAAATTTTGTAATGACATAATTAATGGCATAGTTCTATGGATGCAGCTTGAATTTGGTGTCATAACTCTTATAAGCTTCATTTTAGAGTTTGAGTTTATTATAATAAAAGACCATAAGGCATAGGAACAGAATTAGGCTATTCAGCCTATTGCGTCTGTTGTGCCATTCCGTCATGGCTGATTTATTATCTCTCCCAACCACATTCTCTGTAACCTTTGGCACCCTGACTAATCAGAACTATCATCCTCTGCTTTCAATATACCCAATGATTTGGCCTCTACAGCGGTCTGTGGCAATGAATTCCACCAATTCACCACCTTCTGGCTGAAGAAATTATTCCTCGTCTCTGTTTTAAATTGACTTCCCTCTATTCTGAGGCTGTGCCCTCTGGTCTTAGACTCACCCACTATAGAAAACATCCCTTCCTATGGTGGTGATTTTGATGTAAGTTGAATATATCCTAATTTTATGAAGTTTGATGGCATTCATCACAGACTATTGATTAACCTTGTCCTAGTTTGTATCCCCAAGAGGCAGGGCTTGTTGCCAGAGAATATAGCCATTGATAAAAAAAAAAGAGGTCAGGAATAACATAAAGAAAAAACAAAAAAAAATTATGAAGGCAAAATCAAGTGAAGATCATACCATAAGACCATAAGACAAAGGAGCAGAAGTCAGCCATTCGGCCCATCGAGTCTGCTCCGCCATTTTATCATGAGCTGATCCATTCTCCCATTTAGTCCCACTCCCCCGCTTTCTCACCATAACCTTTGATGCCCTGGCTACTCAGATACCTATCAATCTCTCCCTTAAATACACCCAGTGACTTGGCCTCCACTGCCGCCCATGGCAACAAATTCCATAGATTCACCACCCTCTGGCTAAAAAAATTTCTTTGCATCTCTGTTCTGAATGGCCGCCCTTCAATCCTTAAGTCATGCCCTCTCATACTAGACTCCCCCATCATGGGAAACAACTTTGCCACATCCACTCTGTCCATGCCTTTCAACATTCAAAATGTTTCTATGAGGTCTCCCCTCATTCTCCTAAACTCCAAGGAATACAGTCCAAGAGCGGACAAACGTTCCTCATATGTTAACCCTCTCATTCCCGGAATCATTCTAGTGAATCTTCTGTGTACCCTCTCCAATGTCAGCACATCCTTTCTTAAATAAGGAGACTAAAACTGCCCACAGTACTCCAAGTGAGGTCTCACCAGCGCCTTATAGAGCCTCAAAATCACATCCCTGCTCCTATACTCTATTCCTCTAGAAATGAATGCCAACATTGCATTCGCCTTCTTCACCACCGACTCAACCTGGAGGTTAACCTTAAGGGTATCCTGTACGAGGACTCCCAAGTCCCGTTGCATCTCAGAACTTTGAATTCTCTCCCCATTTAAATAATAGTCTGCCCGTTTATTTCTTCTGCCAAAGTGCATAACCATACACTTTCCAACATTGTATTTCATTTGCCACTTCTTTGCCCATTCTTCCAATCTATCCAAGTCTCTTTGCAGACTCTCTGTTTCCTCAGCACTACCGGCCCCTCCACCTATCTTTGTATCATCAGCAAACTTAGCCACAAAGCCATCTATTCCATTATCCAAATCATTGATGTACAATGTAAAAAGAAGCAGCCCCAACACGGACCCCTGTGGAACACCACTGGTAACCGGCAGCCAACCAGAATAGGATCCCTTTATTACCACTCTCTGTTTCCTGCCAATCAGCCAACGCTCTATCCACATATGTAAATTTCCCATAATTCCATGGGCTCTTATCTTGTTAAGCAGCCTCATGTGTGGCACCTTGTCAAAGGCCTTCTGAAAATCCAAATATACAACATCCACTACATCTCCCTTGTCTAGCCTACTTGTAATTTCCTCAAAAAATTGTAATAGGTTTGTAAGGCAGGATTTTCCTTTAAGGAATCCATGCTGAGTTCTGCCTATCTTGTCATATGCCTCCATGTACTCTGTAACCTCATCCTTGACAATCGACTCCAACAACTTCCCAACCACCGATATCAAGCTAACAGGTCTATAATTTTCTTTTTGCTTCCTTGCCCCCTTCTTAAATAGCGGAGTGACATTTGCAATCTTCCAGTCCTCCGGAACCATGCCAGAATCTATCGACTTTTGAAAGATCATCGCTAATGCCTCCGCAATCTCCACAGCTACTTCCTTCAGAACACGAGGGTGCATTCCATCTGGTCCGGGAGATTTATTTACCTTTAGACTATTCAGCTTCCTGAGTGCTTTCTCTGTCGTAATTGTGACTGCGTGCACTTCTCTTCCCTGCCACCCTTGAGTGTCCGGTATACTGCTGATGTCTTCCTCAGTGAAGACTGATGCAAAATACTCGTTCATCTTTTCCCTCTTAATGACCTTCTTAGTTTCCTTTTGTAAGCTTTTAAAAACTTCCCAATCCTCTGTCTTCCCACTAATTTTTGCTTCCTTGTATGCCCTCTCCTTTGCATTAACTTAGGCTTTGACTCCTCTTGTCAGCCACGGTTGCATCCTTTTTCCATTTGAAAATTTCTTCTTTTTTGGAATATACCTGTCTTGCACCTTCCTCACTTCTCGCATAAACTCCAGCCACTGCTGCTCTGCCGTCTTTCCCGCCAGTGTCCCTTTCCAGTCAACTCTGGCCAATTCCTCTCTCATGCCACTGTAATTTCCCTTACTCCACTGAAGTTTTCAAATTTCACAGTGAACTCAATCATGTTATGATCACTGCCTCCTAAGAGTTCCTTCACCTCAATCTCTCTAATCACCTCCGGTTCATTACACAATACCCAATCCAGTACAGCCGATCTCCTAGCGGGCTCAACAACAAGCTGTTCTAAAATGCCATCTCACAGACATTCTACAAATTCTCTCCCTTGAGATCCAGTGCCGACGTGATTTTCCCAATCCACTCGCATGTTAAAATCCCCCACAATTATCATAACGCTGTCCTTCTGACAAGCCTTTTCTATTTCCTGTTGTAATTTGTAGTTCACATCACTGCAGCTGTTTGGAGGCCTATAAATAACTGCCATCAGGGTCCTTTTACCCCTGCTGTTTCTTAGCTCAACCCATAAAGATTCTGCACCTTCCGATCCTATATCACCTCTTTCTAATGATTTAATATCATTTCTTACCAGTAAAGCCACGCCTCCCCCTCTGCCTACCTTCCTATCCTTCCGATACACCGTGTATCCTTGGATGTTCATCTCCCAGAGACATGCATCCTTTACCCAGGTCTCAGTGATGGCCACAATATCATATCTGCCAATCTGTAGCTGTACAACAAGATCATCCACCTTATTTCTTATGCTGCGTGCATTTAAGTACAACACCTTAAGACCAGTATTTGATACTTTTTGCTTTGATTTCACTGCAACTTTATTGCACTGCAACTCATCCCAGTGGCTACAAATTTGCCCCATCACCTGCCTGTCTTTCCTGATATCTTTACTGCTCACTATCTTAGATTTATTTCTGTTTTTCCCTTCCTCCACTCTATCATTCCGGTTCCCATCCCCCTGCCATATTAGTTTAAACCCTCCCTAACAGCTCTATTAAACCTTTCCGCCAGGATATTTGTCCCCTTCGGGTTCAGGTGTAACCTGTCCTTTTTGAACAGGTCATACTTCCCCCAGAAGAGATCCCAATGATCCAAGAATCTGAAGCCCTGCCCCCTGCACCAGTCTCTCAGCCACGCATTCATCTGCCTGATCCGACTACTCTTGCCCTCGCTAGCATGTGGCACAGGTAGCAATCCTGAGATTACTACCCTGGAGGTCCTGCTTCTCAGCTTCCTTCCTAAATCCTGGAAATCTCTCTTCAGGACCTCCTCCCTTATCCTATCTATGTCATTGGTACCAACATGTACCAAGACAACTGGCTGCTTGCCCTCTCCCTTCAGAATATTCTGGACTCAATCCGAAACATCCCGTACCCTGGCACCTGGGAGGCAACACACCATACGGGTATCTCTATCAGGCTCACAGAATCTCCTGTCCGTTCCCCTGACTATGGAATCCCCTATGACTACCACATTCCTCTTCTCCCTCTTTCCCTCCTGCACAACAGTGCCAGGCTCAGTGCCAGAGACCCGGTCACCGTGGGCGTCCCCTGTCAGGTCATCCTCCTCAACAGCATCCAGAACAAGGCATTTGTTGCGGAGGGGGACAGCCACAGGTGTGCTCTCCACTATCTGGGCATTTTCCTTCCCTCTTCTGACAGTGACCCAGTTTTCTGACCCCTGTAGCCTAGGGATGACTATCTCCCTGTAGCTCCTGTCTATCACCTCTTCACTTTTCCTGATAAGCAGTAAGTCATCAAGCTGCAGCTGCAGATCCCTAACACGGTCTCTGAGGAGCTGCATCTCCGTGAACCTGGCGCAGATGTGGCCATCAGGGAGGCTGGAGGTCTCCCAGGATTCCCACATCTGACACCCTGAACAAAGCACTAACCCTGCAGGCATGCTATCTAATTCTACAGGAATGAAACAGGAAAAGTAAGTCTACTCACCCACTTACCTTGCCAAACAGATGAACTTTTTAAACCGTTAGCTCATACCATTAGCTGTGTGAGCCCTGCTGTTCCTGTCTGTCTGGGCCGATTCACCAAGGGGGAATAAAAAGAGTCGGTGCTTCGCTCTTGCATCTTCCCGTTTACCGCTGAAGCCTGTTGAAGCCAAAGCCCTACACTCTGCTACCACTCAGTCCGCTGCCCGCTCCGACAGCTGCCCGCTGTATAAGGTGCAAAGAATAGCGGATGCAAAGAATACAACTACAAAGAATAGCAAAAAGTGTTAAAATGGTTGTTAAGAGCTACAAAGAGCATGGAAATCAATTTACAAGGCATAACATAATCAACACCAATACTTTTAAAAGGGAATCAAGAGCAAAACTTGTTCCTTAAATATGGATAGCTTCGACATCGTACGTTTAATATAAGAATATGGCCGGCACATAATATTAATTTGCATCAGTGCTTACATTAGAAGAAAAGGATGCCTTACGAGACATCCTAGGGTAGCTAATATCAAACAACAAGAATTCTGCAGGTGCTGGAAATTCAAGCAACACACATCAAAGTTGCTGGTGAACGCAGCAGGCCAGGCAGCATCTGTAGGAAGAGGTACAGTCGACGTTTCAGGCCGAGACCCTTCGTCAGGACTAACTGAAGGAAGAGTGAGTAAGGGATTTGAAATCCTCCTTCAGTTAGTCTTGACAAAGGGTCTCGGCCTGAAACGTTGACTGCACCTCTTCCTACAGATGCTGCCTGGCCTGCTGCGATCACCAGCAACTTTGATGTGTGTAGCTAATATCAAATCAGGGATAAATGAAGCAAAAATAATGGAATGAAAAGTGATACTAAAAATTTCTATTCCAAGATTTTAACGGAGGTTAACATTCAAGATGCCCTATCCAGATTACAGAAGATTGTCCCGATTCAAAAAATGTTCCTCTAAACTGGGAAACTGTACATATCATTTCATTATTTGCAAGAAGTGAGAGGGTGAAGTTGGAGAATAAAGACCCAACTAGTCAGGCATCAGTGGTCCAGAAATTACTTGGATCTATAATTAAGGCAAGAGAGCCTGGACAACATGAAATTTACATCTCCCTTCTCTTAACTGCAATCAAAGGAAGATCAAGCCTTCATTTTAAATCTTAGAACAATAAATGCAAATACATGGAGTTAGGTCATAGCTGAACCATGAACAACTAAGAAGCTTGGGTAGACGGCCTATTATTGCTCTGTTTTTCCTTTATATCTTCACAATGGTCAACATGAAATTACCATTTTGCCATTGGATTTACCTGTTTCATGCACAATCTCTGCTTTTCCAATCTGATGTATATATAATACAGAACTGCAAGAACATTGTCATCAAAAATAGCGGAGCAAGTAATTCATCAACCTGCTAAAATGAACAATAATAAGATAAATCCAGTGAAAGCAAATGCATCGACTTTAGCATGAGAGCATGATGCAGGTACATTCAAATCAGTTAAGACTGCAATGTTCTACCCACAAGCATTTGAGAACATGCCATGTAACTGGGAAAAAGAACTAGTTGTGTACCAGCCTGGCATGGTCACATTCCTAGAACTCAAACTTTCACCTGACATAGAAACATAGAAACATGGAAAACCTACAGCACATTACAGGCCCTTCGGCCCACAAATTTGTGCTGAACATGTCCCTACCTTAGAAATTACTAGGCTTACCTATAGCCCTCTATTTTACTAAGCTCCATGTACCTACCTAAATGTCTCTTAAAAGACCCTACCATATCCACCTCCACCACCGTTGCTGGCAGCCCATTCCACGCACTAAGACATCTCAGATATTCACCATCAATATCTCCAGATGTGTCTGGCCCACCATCAGGATCTGCACACCAGATGTTTAAGTTCAATGTAAATTTATTATCAAGTTACTGAACATGTACTACCTAGAGATTCATTTTCTTGCAGGAAAAAAAAACAATCGAAATTTGCAAGAAAATATACCTAAACAAAGACTGACAAACAAGCAATGTGCAAAAGAAGGCAAACTGTGCAAACAAAAGATAATATTGAGAAGATGAGTTGTAAAGAGTCCTTAAAAGTTAGTCTGTAGGTCATAGAATCAGTTCATAGTAGTGCTGAATTAAGTTATCCACTCCTGTTCAGGAGCCAGATGTTTGTAGCGTAATAACTGTTCCTGGGGTGGAACCTAAGGCTTCTGTATTTCCTGTCTGATGGTAGTAGCTGGAGGAGGTCAAGGCCTGGGTAGTGGGAGTATTCGACGATAGATGTGCCTTTTTATGGCAGCGCTCAGTGTATGGACTGGGCTTTATCCATTACTTTCTGTAGTTTTTTCCATTCCTGGGCATTGGTGTTTCCATGATGCAGCCAGTTGGGATACTCTCCATTGTGCATCTGTAAAAATTTGTCAAAGTTTTTGGTGACATGACAAATCTACACAATCCTCAAAGAAAACGAGCAGTGGCATTCAGTTAGGAGACTGGTGTAGGTGCTGGCAAAATTGATGCTGCATTCCCTTAATTCCCATTGTAACACATAAAAGATGGGCAAGGACATCTCCTGCACAATATCACCTACCACTGTTCCTTAATTGATGGATCTGTAACTGAAACATATTTACAAATTACTATGATGAATAAATTAATGGCCAAGTCGTGAGTCAAATATCTGGAAGATGTCTTCACTGCAGCAAACAATGGAGGGAACCAGGGGTCTTATGGAGAGGGAAACTGAAATTAATTAATATCATTAAAGAGAACATAGTATAGAAATTGAAGAAATTCTGTGGACTTAATAAACTGTGTCTCGGGGTTCTAAGAGAGTTGGTTACTGAGATAGCAGATGAGCTGATGATCAGCCAAAACTTTCTGAATCTTGAAGTCCCAGCAGATTGATGAAACACTTACTATTGAACAGTTATTTTCCTAATTTTCAAGTATTATTGGCCTTTAACATATAGTTTAAATTGATTATTAACACCTGGGGTATGTATTATAATTGGTATTTAAATATGTAGATGATGGGAATCAGAAATGCACAAAATTTCTATTGGATCAATATTTTGTATGTAACCCTCAGTTCAGCTATTGGCTTAATCTAGAGAATGATAGCCCCGGCCTGGCCAAACTTAAGAAATCTCATTTGGGTGGATGCTGTGCAATGTGTGCCCTGTTACAAATCAGTACCACAAAATAACAAACAGCACATGATATGCGATTGAATGATTGAGGTTTATAATTCTTAATTTGACTATATGTTTAGTAAATGTCCTGGGTATGACTCTAAACTGCAACTGGTGATGAGGCTCTGACTGGGGACTTTCAGAGCTTTGGGGAAAGTGGAGTTACCCCTTAGTCATCCATTGCTCCCAGGGCCGCTCTGACCCGGAACGGTAGCATCTGCAAGGGTTCCTGCTCAGGTTATGAGCGAAGGCCAACAGCAGATCCGGCAGGTTCAGTAACTGAACTTATGATGGAGAAGGCGGATGAGCTACGACCTCAAATGACAACGGCTATAGTACAGGTGGATGAACATTTGGGAAGAGAAATGGTGATTTCTTCAGTTCGCCCAATGGAAGGCAATAGCAAATCACCGTTGTTAGATACTAGGTTTCCTAGAATCTATTTGCTAAGAAAACCATGGTCAAACTCACAAAATGCATCACACAACAACAGCGTCAAGAGGATCTTCAAGACAATTCTGAAGACGCTTCGCTCAGTAGGATTGATTCTGGGCAGCAGGGGATCCCCGACCATCATCAAGCTGCGGCTCATAAAATTCAAGTAACACAAAAGAAAATTATTGCCTCTTGGAATGCAAGAACCCTATATCAAGCAGGAAGATTGGACAATGTGATAATTGAAATGGAAAGACTAAAAATTAACATCATGGGAATTAGCCAAGTTTGTTAGACGGGTGCTGGTTCATGTCAGAATAGGAATAAAACACTAATTTATTCTTGTGGAACATCCCATACTAATGGAGTAGGAATTCTTAAGGATGAAAACATGGCAAGAAGTGTTTTAGGACATTGGGCAATATCAGAGAGAGTGCTCCTTGTTAGATTCAGAGGACAACCATTTGATTTAGCAATTATACAGGTGTATGCACCAAAAACGGATGGAACAAATGAGGATATAGATAAATTCTATGAAGAGCTTGAACAAGCAAAGAATAGATGCAAATCTCAAGATATTGTTATTGTCATGGGAGATCTAAATGCTAAAGTAGGACAAGGTGCTAATGGAAATATAGGAAAATTTAGACTCGGGGAAAGAAATGAGCGAGGTGAGAAATGGGTAGAATGGTGCAACATGAATAATCAGGTCATTATGAATACCTACTTTAAAAACCATCCAAGACACTTGTGGACCTGGAAAAGTCCGGGTGATAACACTAGAAATCAAATTGACTTTATTACCATAAACCAAAGATTTAGAAACTCAGTGACTCAATGCAAAACATATCCAGGTGCAGACTGTAATAGTGACCATAACCCAGTAGTATAATGTTATGTAAAAGTAAAACTTAAAAAACTAAAGAAGCAAAAACCTGAACAATCCTTTGACTACTCGCAATTAATAAAGAAGAAAACTTAAGACAAAAATTTACAATTGAAGTAAGGAATAGATTTCAAAGTCTAGAAATAGAATCTGTTGAAGATGATAGCAATCATGTAGAAGTGAAGTTTAACTCTCTGAAGGATACCTTGGTAGAATCAGCAAAGTCAGTGATTCCTAAGAAAGAAAAAAAGCACAAAGAATAAATGGATGACAGATGAAATCAAAACTCTAATGGAAGAAAGGAGACTGATGAAAGCAAATCCTATAGAATATAAGTGCTTAGATAAAAAAGTTAAAAGTTTATGTCAAAAAGCCAAAGAAGAATGGTTAAACCAGGAATGTGAGCAACTAGAAAGAATCCCTATTACTGATCTAAAAAGGATACATCAACAAATCAAGAATATCACTGGTAAAATGCTCCTCTGTTCTTCAGGTGGATGTTTGAAAGCAAAGGATGGTACCATTATCATGGAAATGAACAGATGGACTAAGTATATTTAGGAATTGTTTAAAGACGATCGAGGCGAAAAACCAAAAATTAAGAAGAACATTGAAGGTCCAAGTATTTTAAAATCTGAAGTTCATAATGCAATAAATAAGAGGGGAAAGACAGCAGGTCCTGATGAATTAGTAATAGAACAAATTATCGCCCTTGAAGATTATGGAATTGAAAAACTTACTGATTTAATCAATGACATTTATGAGACTGGAATAATACCAGAAGAGATGAAAAATCAGTATTTATCACTCTTTCTAAGAAAGCTGGAGCAATAGAATGTGAATTACATAGGACCATAAGTTTAATGAGTCATAGCACTAAAATACTTCTAAGAATTTTGATGACAAGAGCCAAAAGTAAGATACAAGCTGAAATAGGCAAAGAACAACGTGGTTTTGTGAAAGACAAAGGTACAAGAAATGTGATATTGGTGTTAAGGATACTATCAGAATGAGCTATTCAAGTGCAAAAAGATTTGTTTGTTTTATCGACTACACAAGAGAATTTGATAAAGTGAAGCACAATAAGTTATTTGAAATATTACAGGAAACTTGAGATCTAGATTCGAAAGACCTCCGCCTAATCAGATACCTGTACTGGGAACAAACTGCTGCTGTAAGAATAGATGGAGAAGTGAGTCAGTTTACAAAAATCAAGAGAGGCGTTAGACAAGCGTGTGTTTTCTCCCCTGATTTGTTTAATGTGTACAGTGAAACAATATTACAAAAAATAAGAGACATCTTGGGAATCAAAGTTGGCGGTGGAAACATCAATAATTTCAGTTATGCAGATGACACTGTGTTAATTGCATGTACAGAGGAAGAACTACAAAACTTAATTGAAATAGTTGTTGAAGAAATTGCAAAAATGGGTCTATCTATCAATTGCAAAAAGACAGAATGTATGGTGATATCCAGAAAGAAGGAGAATCCTATATGCAGGCTGAGAAGAAACGGGGAAGACATAAAACAAGTACAGAACTTTTGCTACTTAGGAAGCTGGGTGACATCAGATGGCAGGTGCGACATGGACGTCAAAAGAAGAATAGGGATGGCAAAAGACACCTTTATGAGAATGAAGAGTATAATGATGAACACTAAGCTAGGCATGACAACCCGCCTCAGAGTACTGAAATGTTACGTTTATCCAGTTATGTTATATGGATCAGAATGTTGGACAATATCTAGTAACATGAGGAAACGAATTGAAGCAGCAGAGATGTGGTTTTTGAGGAGGATGCAAAGAATATCATGAACGAAACAAATATCTAACAAGGATGTCATGAACAGAGCAAGCACAAAAAGAGAAGTAATGTATGAGATCATGAAAAGGCAACGTAACTTCATTGGACATGTAATTAGGAAAGAGGAGTTAGAATGCACGGTAATTATGAGAAAGATTGAAGAGAAGAAAGCAAGAGGAAGGCAAAGACAAATGATGATGGAGACACCCAGCAGCCAGAGAACTGGAAATGAATACCAATGAATTGATCCACTTGACCTGAAACAGGAGTGTGTGGGCCATGGCAGTCAAAGCTCAAACTGGGCACGGCACCTGATGATCATGATGATGATGTTAGTAAAGAAACAAAAAACAGAAAAGGGCCCATTCTCATGAAACAGTCTAATGCGCAATGTTGGAGCACACAGTGTCGTCCATTTGTTCCCATCATCCTCCTCTGAGTGTAGCCGACCCTCAGACCCTCGGACCCTCGCTCCTCAGTACTCTCCGTCCGGCAGTTTACCGACTCTCTCCATTCGTGTCCTCTCTCTTTATCACTCCACGACAAAAGTCTGCAAAATCCCTGCTCCCATACACACAGGAGAGAACAGCATCCCACTCATTGGCTAACATGCCCCCGTTATCTCCAGTCATAACCCAAACATTACTGCTACAGAGAAACCATTACCTTAGCAGTGAAACGTTACAGAGAGGCCATTACATTAGCAGTGAAACCTTATAGCGTGTTACATGTATACAACTGGTCAATTTCTGTATAAAAATTGAATTTCTTTGTTCAAACTTCTGAGCAGTGTGTTCTCCTTGTGAACAGGTAAATAAAGTGTGATTGAGGAATGGGTGCAGTAGTCAGAGTCCAGTTAATCATAGATGACCAGGAGCCTGTGAGATGATTGGAAAGATGTGCTCAATAATACCAAAGGTTGAAACAAGTTGATTAGAGGGAATCTATTCGCACTGGGGAAAGGGTCACTATCTAAGCTGAGTAGAAAGATATCAGTTGTGACATAAAGAAAAACACTTTCGCGCACAAGTATTCATGATCTAGAGCTTGCTGCCTGAATAAGTGGTAGAAATATAGTCTATCTCTGCTTACAAAGGGGAATTGAATAGTTGACAAGGAGGGAAAACATTGGGCTACTGGGAAGGATCAGGGTCGTGGACTGTCTGGATTATTTCGAAACAGTCTGGATGGGCTGAATGGCATCTTTTCGAGCTGAAATTAATTTATGACACTGAGCAGAATTGTTTAAAACAGGTGCTGGAGGAAACAGCAGAACTGATTTTTAGTACAATATATAATCCGATGGCATGGCACACTTATAATTCAATCATGAACTTCAGAGTGGGAGATCAGTCTTGGTTCGATGAGCTGTGCAGATGAGTTTGCCAGAGAGGCACCGAAAAAAAAACAGCATAATGACTCATTGCCATTTCCCACTTGAATTTCTGCAGGTTGAGACAATAGGTGATGCATATTGTGTTGCTGGAGGATTACACAGAAAGAGCAGAAACCACGCCAAACTCATTGCCCTGATGGCACTAAAAATGATGGAGCTGTCTGAGGAAGTACAGACACCAAACGGAAAGCACATCCAGGTGAGTAATGGTTCTGGAGGCATAAATAATCCCAACACTCCTTGAGACGAGCTGTTGTTTCTTCTAACAGTCAGTAGTTCACATATTTATTTAAGCACTGCTATAAATAACAGCCCAATCTATATGGATGGTACAAATATGTTTTATGTTTCTGGTTGTTCAGAAGCATTTATAGTTGATTGTATTTTTATTATTTTTTAAAAGTTATGATTATTTTTAAGGTTTTAGTTCAGGACTTTTAACATGTGAAATTTTGTGTCAGCCAGCAAAGCTGGGGATAAGGCTCAAAATCAGTGTCATGTTTAATATCATTTGCATATTTCATGAAATGTGTTGTTTCTTTGCTGCAGCAGTACATTGCAATGCATAATTATAAGAGCTATAAATTAGAATAAGAAATAAATATAACAAATTAAATAAGTGGTGCAAAAGGAGAACAAAACAAAGGAAAAACAAACATAAGGAAGTAGTGTACGTGAGTTCATCGTCCATTCGGAAATCTGATGGCAGAGGGGAAGAAGCTGTTCCTGAAATGTTCAGTGTGTGTCTTCAGGCTCCCCTACCTGCTCTTTGATGGTAACAATGAGAGGAGGGCATGCCCTGGGTAACGATAGATGCCTCCTTTTTGAGGTATTGCCTTTTGAAGGTGGCCTCAGTGTCGGGGAGCTTAGTGTTCATGATGGAGCTGGCGTAGTTTATGAATTTTTGCAGCTTTTCCTGATCCTGTGCAGTGGTCCCTCTGTACCAGATAGTGATGCAACTAGTTAGAATGCTCTCCATGGTACATCTGTAGAAATTTGGGAGAGTCTCTGATGACATACCAAATCTCCTGAAACTCCTAATGAAATATAGCCACTGCCGTGTCTTCACTGTAATTGTATCAATATGCTGGACCCTGGACAGATCTTCAGAGATGTTGACACACAGGAACTTGAAACTGCTCAAGCATTCCACTGCTGATCCCTCGATGAGGACGTGTTTCCTTTGACTTCACCGTCCTGAATTCCCCAATCAATTCCTTGGTCTCACCTGCCACGGGGATTTGCACAGATGTAGTTTTATTCTCCATTTCAAAGCGTGCATAAAAGGCGTTGAGCTCATCTGGGAGTGAAGCATCACGACCATTCATGATGTTAGGCTTCGTCTTGTAGGAAGTAATGGCCTGCAAACCCTGCCAGAGCTGACGGACATTCAATTTAGTCTCTAACTTCAATTGGAGTTGTTTTTGCCGCTCTTAAAATAGCCTTCCAAGGGTTATACCTGGGCTTCTTGTATAATTCTGGATCAATGGTCTTGAATGCCACTGAACTAACCTCAGCAGACTGCAAATTTCCTAGTACATCCACTGTGTTTGATTTGGCTATGTCCAGTATGTTCTCGAAGGCACACACTCATCCACACAAGTCTTGATGAAGTTGGTGACAACTGTGGCGTATTCATTTAGATTCGAAGATGAACCCCTGAATATTGTCCAGCCCACTGACTCAAAGCTGTCCACTGAGTGCTCCTCCGCCTCCCTTGACCATACTTCCTTGGTCCTCACCACTGGTGCTGTCGTCTTTAGTTTCTGCCTGAATGCCAGGAATAGAAGTGCAGCCAGGTGATCAGACTTTCCAGTGCGGGCATGGGACGGTGGGGTAAGTGCTCTTGATGGTGCTATAATAGTGGTCAAGTGTGGTGGCTTCTCTGGTTTTACTGTTTATCAGGGAGTTTCGGGTACAGGTCTTGACCATTGTATCATTGGAGGCCTACTGTCTGATGATGTCAACGTGGGCTTCTGGAGCACTTTGAGTCAGTACGTTAGCTCCTCCACATCCAGATTAGGTATGTTTGTGTTTAGGGGCATATGTGGGCAGTAATATCAGGCAGTTGGGCCCATGCCAACAACATCTGGGCTGATATAATTTACAAACAACGGTTATTATTTCTCTGTGCATTATACAAGTACAAAACTTCAGAGAGAATCAGAATAAGGTTTATTATCAGTGATTATATGATGTAAAATTTGTTGTTTTGCAGCGGCAGCACAGTGAAAAGAAGTTAAAATTGCTATAAATTTAAAAAATAAATAGTGCGAAAAGGTGAATAACAAGGTAGTGTTCAAAGTGACAAAAGCAACTGGGATTAAAATGAGATGTATATTCTCAATCGTTCTTTATTCGCTAAGTGTAGTTCTAGGAATGTATTCAATGGATTTTTGAGAAAATGAATCTTGAGGCCCTCTGTTGGTCAGACTTGACCATGTTTGCTGCATCCTGGCTGTCTGCACGATACAAGCCATGGCAGTACGATACGAGAGCAAGCTGTTGCCCATGTAGCATGCTCCTCCTCTCCGTGCAACCAATAAATCCAAGTACGATACAGTGTGGCACCAGCTGTGTCACAGGAGTTACTAGTCAGCGTTGAACTTAACGTAGGGACCCCAGCTTTGGATTTTCCTCAGGGTTTATTCCCAAGGCCTTCCCCATGAATGGGAATAGCAGCAAGGCAGCAGAAGTTTGAGATCAGAGTTTTCCTTCTCCTAGATGAGTTGCCAACTATGGATGACGAGCCCCATCTGCCCAAAGAGACCGATTTTCAGGCTGTCTTTGCTGCTTCTCCTGTTGCAGAAACGGTTCTGACGGGATTAGTAACTAAGCCACGTGTAAAGGCCAGGAGCTGGGCTTGGTTGTCAGAGGCTGTTTAAGACACACACCATTGGGAGAATTTAATAGGTGGTCGGGACTTGTCCACACTATCACCCCGCAACTATAACAACCTTAAGGAACCAGAAAAAATGAATACCTAATAAATTACAATTGACATAAGAACAGGTTACCCTTGGATCCAAATTCGGTTGAAAAGAGATGAATTCCAGGGATGAGGTGAGAGGAATTGCTCTTGACATCAAAAAAACTTTGGTAAAGCTAAAATCAGAGGGCATCCAATAGAAGCACTCTAATAGTTAGAGCCATTTTTTAAAGGCAGTGTCCTGGGCTAGTATCATCCTCAACTGCTTCATCAATGACCTACCATGTATGATGTCACTAACAAAGCTATTGCTGGTCAGTTTCATTTCCACAGCTCCTCAGCAACTGAGCCCATAAATAGCAAGACCTCAGCAACATTCAGATAGGAGGTGATAAGTAACATTTATGCCACAGAAACATCTGCCATTGACCGTCTCCAAGAATAGGATAGCTGTTGTGGAGTAAAAGGATCACTCACAGTCTAATCTGTCATCCCATTTCTTTATTTTGATTTCTGTCAACTAAAGTTCTTGATTGACCCGACGCAGACTGGGAGACCGCTTTGCTGAACACCTACGCTCTATCCGCCAGAGAAAGCAGGATCTCCCAGTGGCCACGCATTTTAATTCCACATCCCATTCCCATTCTGACATGTCTATCCATGGCCTCCTCTACTGTAAAGATGAAGCCACACTCAGGTTGGAGGAACAACACTTTATATTCCGTCTGGGTAGCCTCCAACCTGATGGCATGAACATCAACTTCTCTAACTTCCGCTAGTGCCCCACCTCCCCCTCGTACCCCATCTGTTATTTATTTTTATACACACATTCTTTCTCTCACTCTCCTTTTTCTCCCTCTGTCCCTCTGAATATACCCCTTGCCCATCCTCTGGGTTCCCCCCCCCTTGTCTTTCTCTCCAGACCTCCTGTCCCATGATCCTCTCATATCCCCTTTGCCAATCACCTGTCCAGCTCTTGGCTCCATCCCTCCCCCTCCTGTCTTCTCCTATCATTTTGTATCTCCCCCTCCCCCTCCCACTTTCAAATCTCTTACTAGCTCTTCCTTCAGTTAGTCCTGACGAAGGGTCTCGGCCTGAAACGTCGACTGTACCTGTTCCTAGAGATGCTGCCTGGCCTGCTGCGTTCACCAGCAACTTTGATGTGTGTTGCTTGATTGTTTCTTCACTTACCTATTCACTTTATAGGTGCAGACCATACACTCTCTCTAATACATTTTCATACATGCAGAGAAATAAGGAATTATAATGGAACTATGAATATAATTTTACTGAAGAAGTAGTTTATGACAAGAGGGTGCATGATCAGTCATTACAGATGTCATCCATCTGCCCCTGCCTCTGGTCCAGGTCTAGTGGTCCATTGACTAAAACATCCTGTTAACTTCTTCAAGGGCATTGTATCCTAGGAACAGGTCAATTATCTTCAAATTTAGCTATTCTAGAGCATGGCAATTATGCTATTGTCCCACGCTGCAGACTTGACATTCAATGAAATTACTCCCTGTCAAAATCTCAGGGTCACCATCAAAACTGAAATGAACCTCACACAGATTACAATAGCATGCCCACCTGCTGACACCCCAAGGCTTACCCTTTTCCAGAACGCATGATAGAATACAATCACTTGCCTGGCGGATTGCATCCTTAACAATTTTTGAAAATGCTGACTCAACCCAGGACAAAACAAGCTGTTTAATTGGCACCTCATCAGTCATGCTAAACATTCATTCCTTCCACAATTTGTGCAATGCTGTTGTTGTGTGTACTATCAATGAAACAGACAGCAGTTAGTTAGGCTGCTTGGACAGCACTTTCCAAATCTGTAAACTCTATCACAAAGGAGGACAAAGGCTGAAAGTATTTGGAAACAACCAGGAGCTCCCTTCCTATCAGCACTATGGGAGTGCATTCACTGGGAGGACTGCTGCACTTTAAGATTGTGTCTAACCATTACCTTCCCAAGGATATTTAAGGATAGGCAATAAATGATGGTCTTGCATGCGTTGTTTAAATCCCTACTAAAAATATTTTAAAAATAAAATCAAATAATGTCATTTCCAAAACCTTGAAGTAATTAATATCTGCATGAAATCTAATAATTGTGGATTTTTAAGAAATATTTCCTATGGTTGCTATGCTAATGTTAAAGGTCATGATCTTTCAGAGTCCTACAAAGATTGAATACGGCACAAGGGATATCTATTGTTATTAATTTCACTTTCACAGCAACAAAAGACGATAAATGCTTCAATGGAATGGGTTGTTGTTTGCCCCATTGTGTGAGTTAAAAAAAAATCCAGGGAACTTTTACAAAGCTTGTGAGTCACCTTTATATTGAGCTTACTTTATTCAGGAGATTTCACATTTCCATCAACTTTGAAGGAATGACAGAATTAAAAAAAAATCTAAAAATGCTTCAAAGCTGAAGTGAAAGGGTGCTATATGGATTGAAAAGGAAAGGTTTCTTTTTAAACAGCATTTGGAGAAAAACTAATAAGGTCAATTTGGAGAAAATGTTTGAAGGTTACAATGGGGCTACTGGCACCCCGATGGCTTCACTCAGAAAACAAGCGATATTGGGTATGTTAGTAGTAGAAACCTAAATATCAGATAAACTTCAGATTATCTTGAATCAGATGATGATAGATAACAGTTGCACTTGTTTAAGGTAAGTGAGTTACTTAGGAGAACATAGCAATGTCAAGGAAAGACCAGGAGAAAACGACTTAAAGTGGAAAAACATCACTAGGGATGCAAGTGCCCTGGATGGCAAGGATGCGAATAGATCAAAGAAACCAGTGAAAGATTCTGACCCTGGTTGCAGGAGGGATGGACTGTTTGGGATCAGGGGCTAGCATTTTCCTGAGAAGTCAGTGCAAGAAACAGGTCACTGCTGCCTAGATTGCTCACATGATTGTCACTGTATGTTTTATAGAAATAAGAAAACTCAATACATCTACCAGCTTAATAAAGGTAGGGGCTCCCTTGGGTAGCAATTTGTAACTTAGGCATTGAGAGACAATCCAGTGGACAAATATGAATTCAGTATTTCCTTCAGTAAATGATCAAATGTCCAGTGTCAGAGGCAACTTCAATAATTACTTTCAACAACTGAGACTTCTATTGAACTTTACCATACTGCAGCTATCAGAGCAAGGAAGTGCATGAATTTGAGAAAAGGATCTTGGCAATTGTAGAGATGATTTACAGCAGACTGAAAAGCTTGAGCATGTAGATATCAAGAAAGAGGATGTGCTGGAGCTTTTGGAAAGCATCAAGTTGGATAAGTCATCGGGACTGGACGAGATGTACCCCAGGCTACTGTGGGAGGTGAAGGAGGAGATTGCTGAGCCTCTGGCGATGATCTTTGCATCATCAATGAGGACAGGAGAGGTTCCGTAGGATTGTAGGGTTGTGGATTTGTTCCATTATTCAAGAAAGAGAACACAGATAGCTCAGGAAATTATAGATCAATGAGTCTTACTTCAGTGGTTGGTAAGTTGATGGAGAAGATCCTGAGAGGCAGGATTTATAAAGATTTGGAGAGGCATAATATGATTGGAATAGTCAGCATGGCTTTGTGAAAGGCAGGTCATGCCTTACGAGCCTAATTGAATTTCTTGAGGATGTGACTAAACACATTGATGAAGGTAGAGCAGTAGATGTAGTGTATATGGATTTCAGCAAGGCATTTGACAAGGTATCCCGTGCAAGGCTTATTGAGAAAGTAAGGAGGCATGGGATCCAAGGGGATATTGCTTTGTGGATCCAGAACTGACTTGCCCACAGAAGGCAAAGAGTGGTTGTAGATGGGTCATATTCTGCATGGAGTTCGGTCACCAGTGGCGTGCCTCAGGGATCTGTTCTGGGATCCTTACTCTTCGTGAATTTTATAAATGCCCTGGATGAGGAAGTGGAGGGATGGATTAGTAAAATTGCTGATGACACAAAGGTTGGAGGTGTTGTGGACAGTGTGGAGGGCTGTCAGAGGTTACAGCGGGACATTGATAGGATGCAAAACTGGGCTGAGAAGTGGCAGATGGAGTTCAACCCAGATAAGTGTGAGGTGGTTCATTTTGGCAGGTCAAATCTAATGGCAGAATATAGTATTAATGGTAAGACCCTTGGCAGTGTGGAGGATCAGAGGGATCTTCTGGTCCGAGTCCATAGGACACTCAAAGCTACTGCGCAGGTTGACTCTGTGGTTAAGAAGGCATACGGTGCATTGGCTTTCATCAATCATGGGATTGAGTTTAGGAGCCGAGAGGTAATGTTGAAGCTATATAGGACCCTGGTCAGATCTCACTTGGGAGTACTGTGCTCAGTTTTGGTCGCCTCACTATAGGAAGGATGTGGAAACCATAGAAAGGGTGCAGAGGAGATTTACAAGGATGTTGCCTGGATTGGGAAGCATGCCTTCTGAGAATAGGTTGATTGAACTCGGCCTTTTCTCCTTGCAGCGACGGAGGATGAGAGGTGACCTGACAGAGGTGTATAAGATGATGAGAGGCATTGATCGTGTGGATAGTCAGAGGCTTTTTCCCAGGGCTGAAATGGCTAGCACGAGAGGGCATATTTTTAAGGTGCTTGGAAGCAGGTACAGAGGAGATGTCAGGGGTAAGTTTTTTACACAGAGAGTGATGAGTGCGTGGAATAGGCTGCTGGCGACGGGATCGATAGGGTCTTTTAAGAGACTCCTGGACAGGTACATAGAGTTCAGAAAAATAGAGGGTTATGGGTGACCCTAGGTAATTTTTAAGGTAAGGACATATTTGACACAGCTTTGTGGGCCGATGGGCCTGTATTGTGCTGTAGGTTTTCTATGTTTCTACTGCTTTCTGGTTGTCCTGATTGTCAACATCAGTCTGAAATTTCTGTCTTGATGCAGAAAGGAGACAGGACAAGGATTATATACAGCATCTCCAAAATTTTGATTGAAAATACTACTGTGATGCTGGGCATAGGAAATGGTCTTATGCTACAGATTAGAGTAGGTATTCAGTAGAGGTCCAGGATACACTGATGAATATCCTGCTGATCTAGAGAGAACTGCGGTCCAGTTGAAGGGGTGCTGCAGTGTGTTGAAGACTTCTGTGCCGATGCATTGCACTGAATTTGGCCGTGCACAATTCTGACCAGTTGTTCAATACACACTCTCAATGAGCTTGGCTTCGGAAAGGCTATACTTAGAGTTCTATGTCTATTTTGGCCTCCCTTTGAAGCAGCACACATGTGCTTTGTAGGGGAATGAAAAAAGTTCACTAGATTGATTCTGGGATGACAGAACTGGCCTATATGAAAAAATGTGTGCAAGTGAACTGAGTTTAAGAAATTGAGAGGTCTCATCGAAACATAAAATCTCTTGAAAGCTTGACATGTTCAAAGAGTCAATGATTTAGAACTGAGGTGAGAATGTTCTTCCCCTAGAGAAACGCAGACTCCTGGAAGAACTCAGTAAGTCAAGCAGCATCTATAGAGAGAAATGGACAGTCAATGGATTGGGTCATTTTAGGAGTAGAGAGAGAGAGGGAAGATAGCCAGTATAAGAGAGTGGGAAGAGGGGGTGGATGAAGAGCTGGTGGGTGATAGATGAATCCAGATGAGAGAGGAAAGATAGACAAGTGGGGAAGGGGTGAGGTATAAGAAACTGGCAAGTGATAGGTGAAAGTGACAAAGGACTGAAGAAGATGGAATCTGTTAGAAGAAGAGCATGAAACATGGATTAAAGGAAAGGAAGTGAGGAAGGGAACGGGGAAGGAATGTATGGGTGATGGACAGATTGCGAGGGTGCAGGAGGAGAAAGAGAAGTATATGGGGCTATCAGGAAAGGGAGAATAAAATTAGGGGACAGAATAGAGCTGTGAATATATGAAATTCTCAAAATTGGAGGTATTCATATGGGAGATATTTTTGGAATTGACAGATATAAAATTAAGTTGGAAAAATTAACTGAATACAGAGATGTGACCAGGATCATAGTGAATGGATTTCACTGGCCATTCATCCTCTAGGTTTTTTATATTACAACAGCATTTCACTCGTAGCACTATCCATTGGGAAATTTTGAAGTTGTGAAATATTAACAAAAGTTTTACTTTTTTATTTCTTATGTACTTACTAATTGCAATAAATAGAAATCTAATTCAGAGATGAGATCCTAAAAGACAAGAATAGGGTAAGTTTTTGCTGCTCAGAAATGAGTCTTTTATGTACCATTGCAGAGTCAAACTAAAGAAGGAAAGGAAAATAATTAGTTCAGTGCCAAATCATTGACAGAAATCAAAATAAAGAAATGGGATCATGACAGATTAGACAGACTGATAAAAATGGCAGATAATAAAAATAAAATTCTATTTATTTTAAAAAGGTATGCAATGTTTAAAATCTGAAAGTAATTTTCAAGGTTTTTTGTTTAGAATGTGCTCTTTTGCAGATTCTAAACAAAAAACCTTGAAAATTACTTTTACAATGTATAGTACAGTATTCAGTATATTTACATCAGATGTGGTAAATTATGCAGTATAACGTGGGTCAAATTGCACAACAAATTGAGTGCCACATTAAGACATAACATCCATTCTACTATAAGATCTTGCCTTTGCAAATGCATCTTGAGAACAGTTAAAGTAGTTAGGTAGGAATACAATTTCCATTTGGCTCTGCTGGTGGTCAAACATTACCTTAGGAAATCGCAAGGGGATAATTTACCTTTGCATAATAGTAATAAAAACTGTAAATGTTGCAAATACTCAGCAGGTCAGATATGAGAAACAGGGTTAACATATCAGATCAATGGCCTTTTCAACACAGCATGCAGTCTGACCTGTCCAATATTTCTCACATTTTCTCTTTTTTACTTTGGAATTTAGGTATTTGGAGTCATTTTATTTATTTTGTATTCCTTTTTAATGTGCAGGTTATGAATGAGTAGGAAAATCCTACCATTTAATTGTTTTTTCCATAGTAAGCTTGAAAGTTTTGAATTTGCTTCTTATTAGTTTAAGAGACTTTTATATTATTTATGGTAGTTTCTTGTTTTGTTAATGGTGTGTTCAATTGTTTACTCTTATTCTAGATATTGTTTGCAATAATTAACGTCCAATTTAAATAGTGCAACATTCAAAGTTCCCCATTCTACTGAACATGGCTTGAATGATTCAGTTTTCATTCCTACAAACTGTGTTGACCTCGTTATTTTCTCTCATTTTACTAATGGAACTGTCATGTAAATGGATGTTTATTACAGTTGCCAATTTTGTACTGCCTTTAGAGATGTTTCTGTGAATGACACATAAATTCTTGACAAAAGACATTTAATAATGATCAATTTTGCTCTTGATGTGAACGTTATGAGTTTTTTTAAAAAGTTGTAATTAACCTGCCACCAAATAATGTCAAACTGAAGGATAGTCTACAAAAGTGAAAATGATTGCATGTCACACTTGTTCTTAATTTGTGATGCTCGGCACGCTGCAACATGACTAATGATATTCCACAGTGGAGCTTCCAAACCCATACTCAGCCAAAATATTCAAGGTCACAATAGAGAATATCGGCAAAACTATGCTGTGATGCAAAGAATGGAACTCACCTGATGACACAATATTTGACTTGTGAATACCCCAAATACAATGCACTCGCGTGGAAATCCTTTGGGAGAGAGAAGGTTTCTTTGGGAGTCAATGGGAAGGAGCTATGCAGGTGACCAGATCTAGGATATCCCTTTGACCACGTGACTAGAAACTATACATCTTTCTTGCTCATATTGTGAATGGAAAATGGAGGGTCACTGAGTACTAAAGGTTGGAAAGAGGCTCTTTGGCCCAACTCATCCGTGCCAACCAAGCCAGTCTCATTTGCTTTCATTTCACCTACTTAAACCTTTCCTTTCCTTGTATCTGTCTAAATGACTTTTGAGTGTGGTAATTGTACATGTCTCAACCACTTTCTATATCCCCTTATTCCATATACTTACCACCATCTAAGTGAAGAAGTTGCCCTAGGTCTCTTTTAATATGCCAACTCTCTTCTTAAACCTTTACTCTCTAACTTTTAAGTCTCCTTTCCTGGGAAAAAGACTGCAGGCATTCATCCTACCTATAGCACACATGATCTGGTACATTTCTATAAGGTCACACATAAAGCACTTGTGCTTTAGGGACTAAAATTCTTGCCTTCCCAACCTCACTCTATAATTCAGGCAGCTACTGGCAGCACTCCAAGTTTAATGATGTCTTTACTCCAAAATGGGGCACCAGAACTGCATACAATGCTCCAAGTGCAGTCTCACCGTTGTCTTGTAGACAGTAACTGCAACATAACATTCCCATTCCAATACTCAGTGCCAGCATGCTGAATGCCTTTGTCACCATTCTGTTTATCTGTGATGCCACTTTCAACAAACCATGTACTTGTATTCCTGTGTTCCTCTGTTCCACATCGCTCCCTGGTCGTTGACCATTTGCTGTACCAATTTGATTTGATTTGACTCCGTGCTGACCTTAATGGAAAGACGCTTGCCTTGGACCACTTACCTAGTTGATCAAGGTGCCCCTGTAACTTTTGATATTCTTCTTCGCTGTCTGTTGTAACATCTATTTTAATATCACACGCAAACTTACTAACCATGCCGTGTACAAGTACATCCAAATCAATTATATAAATAATAAGCAACAAAGGTCCTAGCACTGACCCCTGTGGCACACAACTAGTCACAGGCTCCACACGAAAAGACAACATTCAAGCATCCCTCTTTCTTCCTGCCAGTGAGACAATTATGAATCTGTACAAAACTAGTCAAGAGATATCTGAAAAGATGGTATCTGATGTAATATTCAGAGAGCACTGCTGTTGATCCAATTGGTTTCATAGTAAGGCAGTTGCTAAATAGATCTACAGACAACATTGATATTCCTTTACAGTTTGCCACAGCCTGTCCCTGCGATGCAGTAATTAACACTACACTACAATGACACGTGACAATTCGATCCTGAACGTTGGGCACTCTGCCTTTGTGGAGTTTGTGTAATGTTCCTGTGACCATGTGGGTCTTCTCTCAGTTAACTGGCTACTGCAAATTACCTGTGAGGTAGGGCACAGGCTGATGGGCATGTGAGAGAGTAGGGCAATGAGACTGATGGGAATATACTGAGATCCTGCATTGGGTTAGTTTGCTGAATGGCATCCTTCTTTAAAGATAGATATAATGTGGAATAATTCCCTGAATAGAAAAGGCTACCACCTATTAAATTTATTTATCTTTGTGGAAGGCCTTGCTATGCCAGTGCAAGGTTTGTAGGATATGGCTGCAGTGCAGTCACCCTCAAAAAGCTCATACTTGTGAATACTTGACTTGTAGGTGACATGGTTTGCCTCCTATCATTCACAGAGGGCATCACAGCAGAGCACAGCATTGAGGTGAATATCTTCACTGTATTGATCAATCAGATGATCATTGCACCTTAAGGGTGCAGTTTAGTCTGCGAATGGGGATTTATTCAAAACACTGAAGATCAGATACTGTACTCCTTTATTGTAATCCCACTAACACCTTAACTACATTCTACAGAGGCGTGGTTGAGAGTGTGCTGACCTTTAGCATCACAACCTGGTACTCCAGCTGCAGTGCTGTCGACAAAAAAGCCTTGCAGAGGGTGGTTAGGGGAGCAGAGAAGGTTATTGGGGTCTCCCTACCTTCTGTCCAAGACCTCTTTCAGAGTTGATGCCTCCAGAAGACACGGTACATCATTAAAGACCCCTTACACCCTCTCCATGAACTGTTTGTTCTTCTGCCATCAGGCAAACATTACAGGAGCATCAAAACTAAAACCACAAGGCTACTAAACAGCTTCCTCCCACAGGCAGTCAGACTGCTAAATAGCTGCTCTACCTGACTCTGCTTTGGACACTTTTAACTTGCACTGGACACTTATAACTTGATTTTAACTGACTGGCTGTTGTGTTTTACTATTTATTATGTTTATTATTTAGTGTTGCATTTGTTATGTTATGATTGCACTGCTCCTGAGAAACGCTGTCTCATTCTGCCCTGCAGAGCTGATGTACGGTTAGAATGACAATAAAGTTTTTTGAATCTTTGAAACTTTGAATCTAATTCTGCACATCCAGATGTTTCTGAGTATATATTACACCAAAAAGGCAGAACAATGTAGAGGAGAACACTAGTTTGTCCTGATACAAAAGGATGGAATATAAAGGCAGGAAAGTATTGTCACAACTATGTACAGTTTTGGTCTCCTTTTCTAAGGACAGATGTCGCACCAGAGCACTTCTGGGAATGTTCACTTAGCTGATTCCTGGAATGAAAGCATCCTTTCAAGGGGAAAGTTTGAACAACTTGGGCTAATGATATTTGGACCTTGGATGAACAAGATGTGACCTCAATGAGGCATCTAAGCACTGACAGAGCTTGATGCGGTAAATGCTGAGAGGATTCTTTGTGGAGGAATCTATTATTAGGGGACATAGTGCTAGAATAAAGAGTCACCCATTTATAACAGAGATGAGGAACAATTTCTTTTGTAAAGAGGACCATTAATTTTAGGAATTATTTTCCTCAAAGCATTCTGAGGACTGAACCATTAAATACATTGAAGGTGTCAGAATATTGACTATAAGGAAGTTAATGTTTGCAAAGATTAAGCAGCAGTGTAAAACTGAATGTTGGAGCAGTCTCTAGGGTCCTCCCAACCAACTCCTGCTCCTTATTTCCTATGCTCTTGTTTTCTTATGGCCCATCGCTGTTTGGCTAAATAGGCGTTTGGGGTCTTTGAAAGAAAAAAGGACCAGGAGCAGGTTTGTGGTATTGAGAGAAAGGAAAGGAGGAAGTGCCTTGTTTATGTAGCTTGTAAACCAGAGTAGTTAGGGGGTTATAGTGGCAAGAGAAAGTGAGAGGATGAATTAAATATGAGGAAACCACCTGACCTAATAGCCTCTGCGGCATCACTGGACTTAGACTGGATAATGGTGCCTCAGTTAGTAGCTATTTTGCTTTATAGGATGTGAGTTTTTGGAGTTGCTCTTCTCCCCACTGGTAGCATTTGTATATGCCACTTCCCTCTCAAGTTTGAAGGAAGGTGCTGACTGTCCTGCAGGATGCTTGAAGATCTGTCAGCCACAGTTTAACAGCTGACTATTTATGCAAGCCATAGGAATTAATGTGAAACTTAAAACAGTGCGAAGTGTAGTTGGGTATTTGCGGAGTGGGTGGGTGATGGTGGAATTGATTGGCAGCTGCGTTGCAATGGTACCACAGGAGCAGAGACAGCATCTGTACCCCTAGCCCAAGATACATACAGACCTCCCATCACTGGTCCCAATCTTGTTTGGAGACCTCACTTCCAGATCTGATTTTGCCTGCTGAGTCCTCTTCCTTGGTTGATGGCTGCCAGCCCATTCTTTCTTTCCCACATTCCCAGATCTGGCATCTGAAGTGAATGTAGTCCCACAAGAAGTTAACTGGCCTCTCACATATGGTAGAGGTAGCCTACCATATTTCTGTCTCCTTTACCGTCAGCAACTATTCCAAAATTTTTCCAGAACATGTTGGACACGACGCTTATCAGTTATTGCCTTCCATGACTCAACCATAGTCTCTGAGGTGCTTTGGAATGTTTCTGCCAGATTAAAAATGTGACGTATAAATAAAAGTCATTGTTTCTGTTTAAATGAAATGCAAAATAGTGCCGGAAGAAACAGGGTGATTTTGATTTTATAGGCACTCATATTTGGGCTAAAATAAATACTCAGATTTTACAGGTAGATCCATCTATTCCATTTCTTCTGTATCAGAGCCTTCTGGTTTTGTCACCTTGGGAAAGTGTGAGAAACAGATACATTAGCAATAGTTAAGAGGTATTTAGACAGATATTTGAACACACAAGGGATAGAGGGGCACAGACCATGTGCAGGCAGATGGAACTGGTTAGATTGGTATCAATGGTAGTACAGAGATAGTGGGCTGACGGGCCAATTCCTGTGGTGTACAGTTCTATATTCTACATAAACTAAATGTCAAATTTAACAGCAGGCATCATGACTAGATGAGTCAACGTACAGCCAAACAATAAACAAACTCCAAGGAATCAGTGGATCTCAACCTTTACTTCATCTACTCTTGCTTTTAGAAGGGGAACTTATTTGGAGGGAGTGCATTAAAATGCACACTCATTTCTAGGAAGTTGTAGCAGGATTTCCAGGAGTTCAGTTTTACCATTTCTGGGGAGGCCCCATGCATTACCCTTAGAGTTAAATGACAAGCTAGTTGTGGAGGCTAGGTTGCCTCTCTTCCTCTCCTTCTTACCTTGTGCAGAAACCTGACCTCTGGGAATAAGGTGATGAAAATCCAATAGAATATTAGTAAAGCAAAACAGAAATGAATTTCACCTCCATCATGAGCAACCAAAAACCCATCGAGGAGTTAGCCAAACAGCCAGAGTTTTCATATAAAATCAAATCATGAATTCAAAATTAATCAACCCTAACTTACCTAAAATTTAATTTCTGATGACAGTATGTAGCAATACTGTACTGCAGAAGAGGAAGCATTTGACCTTTTAGTGCTACACACTGAAGTTTTCTTGTGTTAAAGGGAACCTTTAGGTGATGAGACTGATTTTGAATCTGAAACATTGTGATATGAAAATAGAAATGACAAATGGGTGAAAATTACACTAAAATATAAAAATATTAAAGTAAAAAATAGTGATTACATGAGTTTGTAATATTTATTTATATATTCCTGAAGTACCTTTTAGAAACAAAGAAAATAGTGTGTTTGCTGAGTCTCTAAATAATGAGATAATTTCTAGCTGTAGTAGCATATAATGAATATTGCCTCATTAGGGAAGAGCAAGACAGCATTTACAATTCAGCCTTACTGAACTGGTAATTAAGGTCCAGTAAATGTGTTTACCAGTTTAGGAATGAAGCAGCTGACTGCACTGAATATACAATTATCTGCTTTGTATTTCTATCCAAACAAATGTGACAAGTCCATTAATTTTAATAACCCTGCAATGAACTGATTAAATGAAAGATAGCATTTAGCAGGTGTGTGATAGAATATTTTTGCTGACTAGACTCTGCAGTGAATTAGACTAATTATGTCACCTTTATCTACATTCACATCCAAACGTCATTGGCATCATAACATTTGATGACAATAATTTATATTTCCAAAAAAAAACTGAAGTTGCAATTTAAAATAGAGTTATGAAAATATGCAACCTGGAAACAAGCCCTTCCGCCTACTGAATCCACGGCAACCATCAAACACCCATTTACATTAACCCTACGTTCATTCTGTTTATTATACTCTACACATTCCCTTCAACTCCCCTTGAATTTCACTGCTCACATATGCACTAAGCTTAGTTTTACACTGGCCAATTAATCAACCAACCTGCGCAACTTTGCGATTAAATTGGAGCATCTGGAGAAAATCCATGCAGTCAGCATCCAGGACATTATTTGAACCTGGGTCTTCAGCACTGTGTGGCAGCAGCTGTACTCACCAGCACTATGCTTTCCTAAAAACGTTTAAAAAATAGAGGGATTACAAGCAGCTCTGATTCCCTCCTCTACATTTCCAACCATCAACCCAGTATCCCCAATATGTATGAAGCAGGTGCTCATGATGCAAAGGTGCTTAGGAAAATAAATTTTGAAGGAGAGTATAAATGGATAGAGTTGGGTTAAGGTTTAGCAATTGGTCTATAGTATGGGTAAAAGTGAAATGGTCCATTTTGGTGGGGAAAAAGGGAAACATTATTTAAATTGACAGGGATTGCTGAGGGATCTCGGAGTTCTGCAGTCTCTTCCTACAAGCCATCAATTCCAAAGAAAGGAAAACTCTCAGAAATTATTGTTGTTAACCAGCAAAAAGATGCAGGAGAAATGAAACAATGGGGAGATGATTTGATAGTTTCATTTATATGTAAGTATTAGGGGGCATTGTCTTAAGATGATTGGAGAAAAGTATAGGCAGGATGTCAGAACCATTTTTTACGTACAGAACAGTGAGTACATGGAAAGCCCTGCCTTTGACAAGGTGCCACACATGAGGCTGCTTACCAAGTTAAGAGCCCATGGTATTACAGGAAAGTTACTAACATGGTAAGAGCATCGGCTGATTGGTAGGAGGCAGTGAGTTGGAATAAAAGGATCCTTTTCTGGTTGGCTGCCAGTGACGAGTGGTGTTCCGCAGGGATCAGTGTTGGGACCACTTCTTTTTAATGCTGTATATCAATGATTTAGATGATGGAATAGATGGCTTTGTTGACAAGTTTGCAGATGATATGAAGTTTGGTGGAAGGGCAGATAGTGTTGAGGAAACAGGTAGGATGTAGAAGGACTTCGACAGATTAGGAGAATGGGCATGAAAGTGGCAAATGAAATACAATGTTGGAAAATGCATGGTCATGCACTTTGGTAGTAGAAATAAATGTTTGGACTATTTTCTAAATGGGGAGAAAATCCAGGAATCTGAGATGCGGAGGGACTTGGGAGTCCTTGTGCAGAACACCTTGAAGGTTAACTTGCAGGTTGAATCGTAGTGAGGAAGACAAATGCCATGTTAACATTCATTTCAAGAGGTCTAGAATACAAGAGCAAGGATGTGATGCTGAGGCTTTATAAGGCATTTGTGAGGCATCACCTTGAGTTTTGTGAACAGTTTTAGGCTCCTTATCTTAGAATAGGTGTGCTGGCATTGGAGAGGGTCCTGAGGATGTTCACAAGGATGATTCCTGGAATGAAAGGGTTATCATACGAGGAACATTTGATGGCTCTGGGTCTGTGCTCACTGGAATTCAGAAGGATGAGGGGGGATCTCGTTGAAATCTTTCAAATGTTGAAAGACCTAGACAGAGTAGATGTGGAAAGGATGTTTTCCAGGGTGGGAGAGTCTTGGACAAGAGTGCATAGATTCAGGATAGGGGGGTGCTCTTTCAAAACAGAGTTGTGGAGAAATTTCTTTAGCCAAAGGGTGGTGAATTTGTGGAATTTGTTGCTACATGCAGCTGTGGAGGCCAGGTTGTTGGGTGTATTGAAGGCAGAGATTGATAGGTTCTTGATTGGACATGGCATCAAAGGCTATGGGGAGAAGGCCGGGAAATGGGGTTGAGGAGGAGATTGAGAAAAAGGATCAGCCATGATTGAATGGCGGAGCAGACTCGATGGGCCAGATGGCCTATTCTGCTCCTATGTCTTATGGTCTTATGGGTGGTGGCAGAGACAAAGATATTCGGGGCATTTAAGAAATTCTTCAGTAGGCACATAGATGATAGCAAAATGGAAAGCTATGTAGGAGGGAAAAGTTAGATTGATTTTAGAGAAGGTTAAAAAGTTGGCACAACATTATGGGCCAAAGGGGTTGCACTGTGCTGTAGTGTTCAATGTTTTATGAAAGCGAAAACTGGTTTGACAAGTGAAATGTGTCATGATCTTGAATCCAGAGTGGGAGATGGTAAACATCCTCACCGTTTCTGCTTAGCTTTAAAGGTTGTAACTAGGATTCAAAGAGCAAACAGGCTGTCACAATGTAATCTCAAGCTGCTCGTGAAATGGTTGCCTTCTACTGCTTGATTTGTGAAAGTCTAGTACAATAAATAATAGGAAAGCCAACAGAATATTATCATAAAAGTTGCTGGTGAATGCAGCAGGCCAGGCAGCATCTCTAGGAAGAGGTACAGTCGACGTTTCGGGCCAAGACCTGAGGGTCTCGGCCCGAAACGTCGACTGTACCTCTTCCTAGAGATGCTGCCTGGCCTGCTGCATTCACCAGCAACTTTTATGTGTGTTGCTTGAAATTCCAGCATCTGCAGATTTCCTCGTGTTTGCGAGGATATTAACATCTATTGTTGGGGAAACAATATAAAAGTAATGAGGTTACAGAACTGTTTACCTGGGCATTGGTGAGATCATGTGTGTAGTACTCTGCATACAATACAACATGGTAGTGTAGTGGGTCAGCATAATGCTTTACAGTGTTAGTTGTAAGACTGGGGTTCAATTCCTGCCGTTGTCTTTAATGAGTTGGTATGTTCTCCTCATGACCAGATGGGTTTCCTCTGCATGCACAGGTTTTTTTCCACGTTACGATGGTGTATAAGTTAGGGTTTATACGTTGTGGGTATGTAAGGTTAACGTCAGAAACATGATGACCCCTGTGGGCTGTCCGCAGCATATTTCCAACTGTGTTGATCATTGACAGAGGTGATGAATTTCACTGTATATTTAGATTTTCAATGTACATGTGATAAATAAAGTTAAGCTTTAGTTAATCTTCAATCTTTAATATAGGTCTTCTTATCTATGATGGAAGTACTTCAGAGAAAGCTACACCTAGAATGGGTGGGTTTGTGTGCACATTGACAAAAGGGGACTTGATTGAAATATGTGAGATCTGAAGGCTCTTTGACAAGTTGGATGTGGAAAGGATGTTTCTTTGTGAGAGAATTTAAAGACAGGACACATGCACAGAATGCTACCGATAAGGTAACCAGTTCACAAGCAGCTTTATACTACACTCATGTCATTGTGAGTGCCTATTCACTCTTCGAAGTCTGGTTACAAACTTTAATGATGGTAGGGAAGGATGGCTGAAGTTTCTCAGACTGAAAGCTTTTCAATAGTCATGCACCACCAGCTAGTGCTGGGAGCTTTGTTGTCCATTATTTATGTGAACAATTTGGACATACATGTATAAGGTATAATTAGTAAATTTGAGGAATTTGGGCACGTGGCCAAGTGGTTAAGGCATTGGACTAGCGATCTGAAGGTCATGAGTTCGAGACCCAGCCGAGGCAACGTGTGTTGTGTCCTTGAGCAAAGGCAGTTAATCACACAGTGCTCTGCGATGACACTGGTGCCAAGCTGTATGGGTCCTAATGCCTTTCCCTCGGACAACATTGGTGTCGTGGAGAGGGGAGACTTGCAGCATGGGCAACCGCTGGTCTTGCATACAACCTTGCCCAGGCCTGCACCCTGGAGAGTGAAGACTTTCCAGGCGCAGATCCATGGTCTCGCAAGACTAACGGATGCCTTTACTTTATTAAAATAGTTTGTATCATTGACAGTGAAGAAAATTACAGGGTCATGTTGATCAGCTGGGTATGTGGGCTGAGGATTGTAAAATGCTTTCAATTTAAGTAAGTGGGAAATGTTGCATTTTGGTATGCTAGACCAGGATAGAACTTATACAGTGCATGGTTGGGTCTTGGTGAGGGTTGAGGAACAGAGAAAACGAGGACAAAAAGTAAATGGTTTACTGAAAGTGGCAATACCAGTAGGTGGTGGTCAAGACAGCTTGCTGACTTTTTTCAGTCAGGCATTGAATCTGGGATTTGAGGCTGTAAATTGCACTTGTACGTAGTGTTGGTGAGACAGCACATGGGGTAACGTCCACAGTTCTGGTCCCTCATTTTATAGGAAAGACGTCATTAAGCTGGAAAGAGTGCAAAGAAGGTTTATGGGGATGTTGCCACAGCTCAAGGGCCTGAGTTACAGGGAAAGATTGGGAGGGTTAGGATTTTATTTCTTGGAGTACAGGAGATTGAGGGTTAACCATGAGGGGCATAAATAGTATCAATGCACATAGTTCTTTGTCCCAGAGAAGTGGAACAAAAATTAGAGGGCAAAGGTTGAAGATGAGATGTTATGGGGAGGTTGTATAAGGCATTGGCGAGGCCAAATTTGGAGTATTGTGTATAGTTCTGGTCACCTAACTATAGGGAGGATATCAGTAAGATTGAAAGAGCGCAGAGAAGATTTACTAGGATGCTGCCGGGTCTTCAGCAGTTTAGTTACAGGGAAAGATTGAACAGTTTAGGACTTTATTCCTTGGAGCACAGAAGCATGAGGGGGGATTTGATAGATGTTTACAAAATTATGAGGGGTATAGACAGAGTAAATGTGAATAGACTCTTTCCACTTAGATTAGGAGAGATAAATATGAGAGGACATGGCTTTAGGGTGAAAGGGGAATAGCCTAGGGGGAACTTCTTCAGTCAGAGAGTGGTGGGAGTGTGGAACAAGCTGCCATCTGACGTGGTAAATGAGGGCTCACTCTTAAGTTTTAAGAATAAATTGGATAGGTACATGGATGGGAGAGGTCTGGAGGGTTATGGACTGGGTGCAGGTCAATGGGACTGGGGGAATAATGTTTCGGCACAGACTAGAAGGGCCGAATGGCCTGTTTTCTATGCTGTAGTGTTCTATGGTTCCATGAGAGGTGAAAGATTTAAAAAGGGCCTGAAGGGTAACTTCTTCATGCAGACAGTGGTAAGTATATGGAATGGGATGCCAGAGAAAGTGATTACGGCAGTCATAATAACATTTAAATGACAGTTGGATACACACTGACAGGAAAGATTTAGAGGAATATGAGCAAATGGGACTAGCTTGGTGACCACCAATGTTGGCATGGATGAGATGGGCTGAAAGGCCTGAATCCCTGCTGTATTACTCTATGAATCTATAAAGCAGCACTGTACAGATAAATAAAATATTCTAATCTTCCTTAAACATTATCTACGGTACAATTCATTTTCAAGAATGCTGTTCTGTTCCTTCTAGCAGAAAAAATATACTTGCATGCACAGAGAATAGATCGGAACTAGAAAGCTTCTGCTTAAGCTTTTCTAGCTAATCTTAGAGATGTTGCCAAGGTAACAGTGCTGCTCCAGTGTTTTCAGAGAACAGTGTTATGGAGTCTAAACATTTCCTATGAGAAAGAGGTTTGTTTAGATAACATGTCTTTGGCAGTGAAGGAATTTCGGATGGAAATTTGTTGGTAACAATGGCATAAACCAGTTGAAATCTTACTGGCTAGCTATTTATAATCTGTGTTCAGGAGGGTTGTGTATTGGGCTGAGGTATGTCGGACAGCTGAAGCACTCTGGACCATGACCCATTCAAATTTCCACCCTTTTAAATCTGAATCTACCAAGGACTTCTAAGCATTTGGCCCATTGGTACATGAAATGTCTTAGACTCAATAATAAAATTTGAACACTTCCATTTTTGAATGAAAATTTTTCTTGAGTTAATGTTTGATTGATGTTAAATATTATATTGGGAGGTTCTGAAGTTATAGAAGAGGACGGGGTTTATTTGTTACAAGTAAACATCCTTCAACATACATACCAGATACACAGCTTTATTAAAGCAGCTTTGAAACTTAGACCATAGGATATAGGAACAGAATTGGTTCTGGTTATAACAATGTCTCATAGTGCCCGGAGGTTTGTCTGCCAGTTCTCATTGAAAAGTTGAAGTGATACAAGTCAGGCAGTAGAGTATGGGAGTCATCTATAAATCCAAAATTGTAATTTTCTTTCTTCTGAAACAAAATTGATGTTCATCATCCAAACTGAACTCCAGGGACATAGCTGATCTCCCTTAACAGAAACCTGATATAGTGAGGGGCATACTTCCTTCCCACCCTACTGGCACATTGCTTATCCATTTATAATTGAAAATGGACGCTGTGCATTTTGCATTACAAGTAGATAGACACTGAGAATGATTTCTGAGATTTGGAATATACCACTTCTACTACTCAAACACTTCTACATCCAGAGCTCAAAAGATGACAGTCCAAGTACCACCTTTGCATATTTGACATTCTCTGTTAATAAAGACGATGTTTTAAAATTTAAAATACAAGCCTGTTTTATACATTGATGTATGTTCCCAAAAACAGTAGTGGCAAACCTATCTCTACAATTGTTATTTATCTGAGTTGCTCACAATGCACAGGTCCAATTAGATGCTGCGTCAACGATACTCAGTGCTTCTAGGCTCTTCTGATAAAAATGCTTAATTATGAGAGCCCATGTTTTCTTCACAGCCTATCAATTAAAGTACGAGATCCTGACATATTCAGTGTTAATGCAGTTAAATTCATGTTCAGTAGCTAGGTTACGGGTTCGTAGATTCTTGGCACTTGCACAGGCCTGCTTCCTAGGTACAGTATCTTTTCTGGGAGCAATCTTATCAGTGCTGAGTTACTACTGGTTTCCAGCTTAAGTGATCTACATAAAGGTAGCTTTGATTGACTAAAACTGTCTGCCTTTCACTGGACTTTCAGTGGAGAAATTAGCTCATCATCATTTCATGTTGTGGGTGCTTTTCATGTTGTGACACATTGCAGCAAACGTGACCTTACTTTTCAATTATAATCCATTTTACCAAGGGCACTATCTTAAATTGGATTGTATGTCATCTTGCATGTGCCTATATGTTAATACTAGCTGTGTTTCTATTTAGTTTTTTGTTGCTGTTGCCGCATTCTGGAGTAAGGAACATTGATTTGACTAAAACAAAATGTGAATGACTGACAATTTTTGTCATTGGAATATTTATTTCTAGCACAAAATGGTGCCAGGGTTGTTAAAAGATTCACATGCGATAAACTCAGCAGTTTGAAATCATTTCATTTAGAAAAATCATTCAATTAGATTGGCATTTTCACACTGCAGCCTTGAGGCTAGTTTCACCCCCAGAAGGTCATGTTTATGTCAGAGCATAGCTGCCATTATGTAGTGCTGAGGGTGAATTTCTTTCTGCTTGAAAGGTTTGTGACAAAGATGCAGCAGATTATTATAGATTAGGGAACACAAGAAATACAGAAGTTACAGTGGAAAAGCAGAACAGCTCATTGGCAATACCTCCTCAGATTTGGCCAGCTCATGATTGCATTCCCCTATTCTATTCTCTCCTCTCCAGACTTACCTAAGTGTCACTACTGGTGGTGTAAAAAAACCCATAGTCTCCACCTTAGGCACATGTTTGAGTTGCCTCTGGAACATGATGAGCTCTTTGTTTTTACAAAACCCAGCCTCGGCTGGTCACAGGGCCCCTTATTCAGACATACCAACTGTTGAGAAAGCTACAATATCCTTTTAACTTGGCTTTTCCTTCTAGCCGTCAATGAAATTGTCTGATATGTCACCAAGATCACCATTTTAGGTATTCCAAACTACCTGTATGAGCTAATGATGACTTTACGGCTGGATCTTCCTGACCAGGTAGACAGGTGGAAAATCTGGAATAACCAAATAACTGCTGACCAAATCAAAATCTAACAAGGAAGTTAGGGGTTCAGATGATGAACACTAATCACTCAACAGAACCTTCCCATCACTAATTCTCTCTTTGTAATGTTGGTGGATATTCTAAGGCAAAATTTATGATTGTCAGAGCAAATGCTTTAAAAATTACAGTAGCACTACACTGCAGAATACACAGTGAGACAACATCAACTCCGTTGGCACTGGATGACTATTCTTTCACTGAGTGGAATGCAGAGAAAGAATGCATATAGACCTGGCTTCGTGATCCCATCTGTATTGTTGGGGGGTTGTGATTCCCTCCGGAAGGACCAAGTGAAAAATTTAATGTACTGGAAAGAAGTATAAGATACCTAACTTTGGACCTAGCCTTGTCTTCCTCTCATGATGTTAACATGAGTTCTTTGTGACTGGAATCCTCCTGGTTGCTTTTTCAGGACAACCTCCAGAAGGTAACACAGTGCATGTCCATTAATGCGCTGCTGGCTGCAGCTGGATTTCTGCACTTCCAGTTCAGGTCACAGGAACTAGTTAGTGCCCAGGAACCATAAATGCAGGTATATTTCAGTTGTTTCAACTAGACCACACTTCAAATAACTGGTTCCCATTTGGCTATGGGGAAATTAAGAAATAAAGCTAAGTCAACCATAAAATGGAACTATGTTTGGATTATTTACCCTTCTAATGGCATAATATCAGGTTGTTGAAAATAAACACCGGAGATTATTCCTTGCTTTCCGAAGTACAGAGGTTAGAAAGCAAATATATTTCTGTTTGTTATCTTGTGCGCTTGTAGTTAGTTAATTTCTGTTAGAATCCTGCTCTGTTGTGTTGTGCCTAGTGGTGATACAAGTTCTCTCCCATGTAAGCATTTTAAAAAGTATATTGTTATTACAGTTACGGATTGGGATCCATTCTGGCTCTGTACTGGCAGGAGTCGTTGGTGTAAAAATGCCTCGTTATTGCTTGTTTGGAAACAACGTCACTCTGGCCAGCAAGTTTGAATCAGGAAGTCAACCACGACGCATTAATATCAGTCCCACAACCTACCAGTAAGTACAATGTGCATCTTGGCTCAATCACACAGGGAGCATAGTCAACAGCGGGCTCTTCAATGAGACTTTTAGATCCCGGGACTTGAAATTCAATCTGGAAGTGTACAGTAGTAAGTAATAATTAATCATTGCCAGCTGATAGTAAGAACAAAATGACTTTACTTGCTTCTTGTCATTTACTTGATCTCTTGTCATTCAAGATTAATCTTGAAAATTTCATTTTCAATTTTCTCCCTTTTCGTAAGCTCTAGATTAGGGGTTTCCAGCCTTTTTATGCCATAGAGCCTCACCGTTAACTGAGGGGTCCCTGCACTAGAATACACTTTCTTCTTTGTTGTAAGGGCAAATTCTTTTTTACTTCAGCAACACAAGAGGTGCTGGAGGAACTCAGCTGGTCAGGCAATATCCATGGCGCGAAGTAGACAGTTGATGTTTTGGGTCAAAATCCTTCAACTGTACTGGAAGGTAGCAGGAGAGAGCTGGTGTAAAAGATAGGGGCAGAAAAGTGGAACAAGGATTGGCAGCTGATGCGTGGATCCAGGTGAGGAGGGGGCATAGGCAAATAAGGGTGGGAATGATATCAGAAGCTGGGAGGTGAGAGGTAGAGGTGACAAATGGCTGAAGGTGATGAATGTGACAGGAAGGGACGATGGAGCATGGACAAAGAGGAGGAGGTGAGGAGGGGAACCAGTGAGAGAAATGTGTGTGCGAAGGGCAGATGGAGAGGGCAGTGGTAGGGGAGAAAGACATAAAGTGATGGGCATCAATTTGATCAGGAGGAAAGGGAAAAGGAGAAGGAAATGGAAAAACTGCAAAAAAAGGACAGAGTAGGAGCAGTTACCAGAAGTTTGAGAATTCGATTTTCATGCCACTCGGTTGGAAATTGCCCAGTTGGAGTATGATTTCCTTTATTTTTCATTTGGCTGTGATATTGCAGTGGAAGAGGCGTATCAATGTGGGAATGTGGGATGGAATTTAAATGGCTAGCCACTGGGAGATCCTGGCTGACACAACAAACATTCCTTCCAGGTGAAGCAGTCCTTCACATGTGAATCCAGTGCTCCTGTGCAGTCTTGTCTATATCATCGTGACCTCACATAAACTGGAGAACCACTTCATCAAGCACTCATGCTCTATCTACCCTGCCTGGCCAGTGTCCAACCTGGTGGCATCGAACTCTCAAACCTCTGGTAATCACTTCCCTCTGTCCCTTTTCCCCATTCTTCTCCTTCTCTCTCCTCCTGATCTAATTGACCAATGTTTCCCCTCTCCCTCTACTTATCTCCATTTCCCTTTCCCTCTGCCCATCATCTGCACTCTCTCCCCACCACTTCCCTTCCCCACTCTGCCCCTTTATTCCATACTGCACCAACCTCTCCTATCAGATTCCATCATCTTCAGCCCTTTGTCACTTCCACCTATCACCTCCCAGTTTCCGTCATCATTCCCATCCTCATTTACCTATCACCACCCCTTCCCGTTTACTGGAACCACCGATTGCCTGCTAGACCTCACTCCACCCCTTTCCTCCATCATTTAATAAAGGCTATCTCCTTGTCTTCCAGTCCTGATGGTGGATCCTGACCCAAAATATCAACTGTCCATTTCAAAGTTCAAAGTTCCAAGTAAATTTATTATCAAAGTACATATATATCACCATATACAACCCCAAGATACATTTTCTTGCAGGCATAGTCAATAATCCATAAGTATACCTGCGAGGAAATGAATTCCCCTCCATAGATACTGCCTGACCTGCTGAGTTTCTCCACTGCCTTTTGTGTTGCTCCAAATTCCAGCGTCTGGAGTCTCCTCTGTATTTCTTTGTTACTTCAGTTCTTCTTCTCAGCTTCGCTATTGCAAGACTTCCTGTAAGCTTCCTAAGGTACATCAGTAAGTTTGTAATGTTTTGATCGGTGGATTGCCAAGTAGCAGAGGCAACAGTGGTTGGTGGAGTCAAGTGTGAGACTAGGGAGTGGAGCAGTCACCTCACCCCACACGTTTTTCCTCGTTTTCTGTGGTAACTTGTTTGATTCCTGGCAAATTTAGCTAAGCATTACCCCAACACCATGTTTCTCTTGGATTTCATTAATGTTCTAGTCTGTTAGACAAAGATTTCACTAGGGACCTCTGAAGAAACTTGAATCAGAATATTTACAAAGAACATCTTTGTCTCTCTCGTGATCAACTTTGAAAGACTTACAGACCTTTTGTTAAGAGTTCAATTATGTGGTTTAAATTTCCAGCAAATGACATTTGATCATAAAGAATGTTGGCATACTTAAAAAGCTTGCCCACTCTTTTACAAGTTATTTTAATCCTCAATGTAAGCTCAACATATGGCAACTCCCTTGTCACTATGCACTCTGTTAAAACACTGAGCAAGTCAAACTGATCTGCACTGAATGCTAATAAATGCCGGGTTCTATGATACGATCTGGTAGAAATACAACTCATTGTGCTTTGAATTCTAATTGGATTTTCCACTTAACTGCATGTCTAATAGAAAGTCTTACTGTAGGCAACCTGATGCAGATTTCAATCCACTTCATTAATGAAATCAGCCTCCAGTAACCCATAACAGAAAACTGTAAAAATCAAGTATTTTCGTTAATCCATTTTGAATATTTTATAACACACTTCTAACAACAAGTCTGATGAAGCCTTATAGAAGTAATTGCTTCCTGCTAACATCCACCTCTTTGAGAATGGGGAAAAGGCAGAGCATCTAATTACTTTGACATTTGAAAATCAATTTTCAACAAATCAATCTGTACCTCAGCCAAGTTTTGGTTATTTTAATCATTGCTATTAGTTTGACATTCCTTTTGTCCTTTTTTAATTAATGATCTAAAAATTAGATCATGCCACATTCATTTTGGGACATGAGATAGACACTTTGGAATATAATATAATGAGCAACATGTGTAGTCAGTCCTAGAGCAGGTCAGATCAGAGACTTGACTGCCACTCAGGAGTATGAAAATGCTTTGTTGTAGTGCCAAAATAGAGCATGTAGGAAAGTTGAAAGACTTATTTTAAATACATCAAAAGGCATCCACATTTATAGCTTTTCATTTCAATACCATGTGTATTTTTTTATTTGATACAAACATTGACCTAAGCAAAATCAAAAAGAACATTTAATAATTGGATGTCAGTTAATTTGCAGACTTAAGCTTTACTCTTGCGTAAATCCTCAATTGTACTTTGTATGCTTTACTAATTATCCAATAGCTATTCCAAAATAGATCACCAATGGCTACAAATTTGGTGGCACCTTACAAACCTACTACTTGTAAGACTTTGTTAGGTATATAGGAACATTATCACCTACAAGTACCTCTCTAAGCCTTACATCATCCTAACTTGGATGTATATTGCATGCTTTCGTTATCGTTCAGTGAAAATTGTGCAGATCCTAATGTAACAACATTGTGGAATGTGCAATCATTTCTCTTGAAATGAACTGCAATATTTCAAAGCATTGCCCTCTTCTGAAAGCTAACTAGGGATAGGCAACGAATACTGACTTTGCAGATGATGTACACATCCCAGACAGGGCCTGTTGGCTAACCGTATTGGAATTATGCCTATATTCTTCCTGATAGTCACACCTCAAAACAACACTCACAACACACTGGACGAACTCAGCAGGTCGGGCAGCATCCGTGGAAACGATCAGTCGCCATTTTGGGCCAGAACCCTTCATCAGGACTGTAGGGGGAAGGGGTAGAGCCTCTGCCCCTTCCCCCTACAGTCCTGACGAAGGGTTCCGGCCCGAAACGTCGACTGATCATTTCCACGGATGCTGCCCGACCTGCTGAGTTCCTCCAGCGTGTTGTGAGTGTTGCTTTGACCCCAGCATCTGCAGATTATTTTGTGTTTACACCTCAAAACAATTTTTTCTGCTTGTGACTGGATGCAAAAAAGGAAAATTGAACCAAATTTGCAATAGCTATACACTCTTTTCACTTCCTTGGAGCAGACTGCCTAAAATTCCTTAGATAAAAATAATCTTGTTCTACCAATTATACAGATGATTTTTACTAATTTTATTTCAATTGAATGATTGTCATGCTTAATACAAAGCAATTGTCAAAACATTGTAACAATGCAAAAAAAAACTAGCAACAACAAAAATATCTCAATTAATTATGCCAAAATTCACCAAAATTTGCAATAACTATGTGGATAAAACATGAAGGAAAAATGAAAGTTAGGAGACCCATAACACTCTCCATACTTTTAAGAACATATCTTAATTGGGGTGTCTAATTTTTCTCTAACTTTCTGGCCAAGTAGTACAAATATCAGTTCCTTGTTTTTCAGGTGGGCCATGATACCCACCAAGTTATGTAACTCCTGTGACGATCTAGTGCGTTAGCTTCCCTGCCTGACTTTCTGGCCCCCTTGTATCTTTTGTGCATCAAGCAGAATTGTACTTTTACTTCCCCTGACAGGGAGGATAAATATTGCTGTTTATTGTGCACAATAGGTCACAGTGTCCTAGGTTATATTTTAAACAGACAGAGAACTTCTAATTTAATTTCATACTTGAAGCTTCGCACTGAACCCTCATAAAATAATGGGATATTTATCTGTTCCTGAGGTTCAATTCAATGCAAACTGTTAAGTGCAGTGAATTAGTGGAGATCTGATGCACTGTAGGTTAAACATTTGTTACGTACCCCGTAACTGGGTTGCCAAACCAGCAGAAATGGATCACTCAGTTGGAGTCTGGATTACTAGAACTAAGAAAGTTTTATTAAAGAAACAAGCAACACAGTACTCTAATCAAAAGGATAATAAATGCAACAGTTCAGCAATGATAAACACACAGGTACACAGAATTAGGATAACAGGATCAATCAAGCTCTATCGTCGTCTAGGGGTAAATGACCAGTTTCAAAGTGACGCAAAGTTCAGTTCAATTGAGTCCAGTTCAGTTCACCGTAATCACTGCCGTGGGAGATGGACAGTGGGGGGGAGGAGAGAGAGAGCAAAAACAAATGAATATTCAAACGGCTTCCACACAGACCTTCGATATTCTTCGCAGTCAGCTTTCCGGCGAGCCCTTTGTGATGTCTTCTGAGGTCACCGACCGTGACCCCTCCGTTTCCAGATACGATCATTTCTCTGCGGTGAACCTGGCACCCAGGCAAGGGCGGACACACACCAGGTTCCCGCCGATCGTGCCTTTCCACCCTGTGCGTCTATGGCTTGGTCCCGCGACCAGCCCTCCAAAACTTCCCACCGACTTATGGGAGGCGCACCGCTTCCAGGGTCTCGTTACCTCGTGGTGTTGTGTGTGTCTTGCCTTAGCGAACCTGTCCCTTTTTATCCCTCTGCTGGGGTATCGCCTGTCCATCACTTCAAACAGTTCAGGGTTCAAAGGGGGAGCCGATCTTGACAGCTCTCCTTCCGTCCCTTAATTAACATCTCCAAATGCTGCTCCATTGTTTTCCTTATCTCTCTCTTTCTCCTGAAGATAGGTGGCTGACCAACTGATGATCCCACTGGTGCCAGCCCAGGCCAGCTCACATCTTAATCTATGTGTATTCTCGTCAGACATTAAACAATTCCTGGCATCTGATTTTTAGAAATATTTGTGTGCTAGTTTTGTGGGCTGAGCCAGCATTTCATTGCCTGTCCCTAGTAAGCTGCAGTCCACCAGGTGTGGGTATACCTATAACACTACTGTAGAGGGAGTTCTAGGATTTTGACCCAACAACAGCAACAAATAGCAATTATATGTTCGAGTCAGGATGGTGAGTGGTTTGTAGGGTAACTTCCAAATTCTTTTGCTACCTTTGTCCTTTAATTGTCAAAGTTTGTGATTTGGAAGTTTCTGTCTTGGAGTCTTGTTGGGATGCTACAGTGCATCCTGTAGATGGTACATGATGATATTTTGAATTCTGATCAGCTGTGTTTTATCTGCCCTTGAGCTGCATATGAATTCATAACAGGGTAAAGACTCAGAGTACAATGAAGAATGTTGCTCAACCCGTTGTGCCCCACAATGATGCAGGAGCATTTGTAAATTTATTATCATGCATTGGTGTATGGAACAAATACAAACTACTTTGCTATCTATTTCCACCTGCAATCATTGATTTCATTAGCAAAGAAACGGGGTTGATGATTTGTGTAAAATATCACTTCTCACTACTTTTAACATGGTTGCAGCTTTAAGCATAGCTGACTACCACATCTTCCTCTATTCCACGGAGTCATGCCTATATATTGCCAGAGAATCATCTGCAATGGTTTCTCTTCGAAACCCACCTTGTTTTTATCTGATGTACAATGTCGAATAAGCAGAAAATTTCAAAGCTAACAATAGGGAAGACAAGTATGATCCCTTCTGGAAATTCATTTTCCCCCATACAACACATATTTCAGGATAGTGCAAAAAGCTTAGCAAAATGCTGGAACCCCAGTGTGTTTGATGGTACTATGATCTCATTTTACATCTGTTCCATCAGTAACAGCGTCCACTTCCACCTCCATAAATCACCAACTTTGTTTTTCTCTCAGCTTTTCTGCTGCTGGAACCCTCATTGATGACTTTGCTACCTCTGAGATTGACTGTACTAGCATCTTATGTTATATTATATTTATATTATAAACTTCTCATCCTTGTTTTCAATTCTCTATGGTCTTAACTATTTCATTATGTCCTCCCCACCACTACCACCAACCCCTGTCCCATCCCATTCCCCCTTTTATGAATTTATAATCACTGCCACCCCCACAAGTCCAGATCCCTTCATGCCCGACTCCCCACCTTGTGCTTCTCTGAATTTAATGGCGATCATGAAACAAATCTTTGCCTCCACTTTCAGCATTTTGACGAGTCTGTTTCTCGGGATTCTTTCATGTCCATTGACAAACATTCCTGGCTCCCAAGTTCCCAACCAACTGCACAGTTTTATTAGCAAAGCATTTAAACCACTGGACTGACATACGGAAGCCTGCACTATTTATTCAATGTCACGAATTGGTATCCCAAAACACCAGCTGGGAAAATTAAATCAAATAATGAAATAAACCTAGAAAAAAAAGCTAGTGTCAACAATGATGACCATAAAGCTGCTAGATCGCCATAGAGGTCTATCCGGGTAAGAATTTATTATCCTCAGATATTTGGTCCATGTGGAGGGTCTTGATCCTAATTGTCAACTATTCATTTCCCTTTAAAGATTTCCCTGAACCATTAGGTTCCTTCAGCATCCTCTGCATTGCTCCTCAATACAGCATCTGCACTCTCTTTTGCCACCATCTTAATACATTCCTAATAGCTTTATCTGCCTCAAAGGAATGACAAATTTTTTAGCCTTTCTGTTCATCCACTGCCTTCATTGTTTTTAAATTCTATTCTTTTCCCAGTCGGGCCTGTATTGGACCCCAGACCAACAATAATGTGAATGACCGGTAACTGCCACTGGAAATCGTCCAGTAAGCCTCCGTTTAGAGGGAGAGTGTTGGCTTTATTAGTAATGTCCTCATCCCATGAAAATATACACTAAGGGAAAAATACAACATTTGTAGATACGACAGGGTCTTTTAAGAGACTCCTGGATTGGTACATGGAGCTTAGAAAAACAGAGGGCTATGGGTAACCCTAGGTAATTTCTAAGGTAGGGACATGTTCGGCACAGCTTTGTGGGCCCAAGGGCCTGTACTGTGCTGTAGGGTTTCTATGTTTCTATTTGCTCTTTATCTCCAACCATCTCAATGTACAGGCCCCAAACACTTCAGGGAAAGCAGTGAATTCTGATCATTTCTGACATGAAACCTTAACTGCTTCTCTTTCCATTGATGCTGCCTGACCAGCTTACAACTTCCCCATTTTGACTCACTTTAGTACACAATGTTTACTGCCTTACAGTGTGACCTTTGTTACATTGCAAGATCAGGGTGACCTTTCAATAGAGCACCTCCATCCAGCCTGTGACTTTAGCCCAGGCTTCTGGCAGCCTGTCACTGTTATCTTTCATCCCTATCTAACTCTGACCACTCTGTCCTGAGCCACTTCCACCCTTCTGTGAATCTCACCATTACTTGAGTCCTGACTGCATGCATTACTGTCTTTCAAATCAAACTTATCAGCTAATTAGCATTTCCAATGGTTTCCAATATTTTTATTTCAGACTTTCATCACCATTTTATTTATCTTTGATAATCTAAGACAATAGTCCTGCTTATTCCACTTATCCAGCCTTCAGACTGACCTTATTATACTTGTCTCATGGCCGCCTTCACTATTGTCCTTTTTATCACTCTCTTCCATTCAGTGCTTCCATGGAAGTTCTATTCCAGTTTGTCCTCCTGATCCTGGTTTCTGCTGTATGGGAGCTGAACCACCAACTCTTCCTCAAACACCAGAAAAGCTGCCTGACCTGTTGTAAATATTCAGTATTTTCTGTTTTTATTTCACATTCCTGGCAGGTAGATTGTTTTGCTTTAGTTTTCAGTGATAGAGTCTTCCAGCACAGAAACAGTCCCTTTGTCTCACCATAACACACCACTCATTTTATCTATTTGCTATCATCCCATTTACTGTGTTAGCTGCATAACCACCTCAGACACTCATCCACTTGTCTGGAAATCTCTCAAGTGTTATGAGTTTACTGCCTCTTCTGGCAGTGCATTCTAGACTTCAACCAACCTCAGTGTGAAAAAAAACTCCCCCTCAGATCCCCTCTAATCCTTCTACTTCTCATATTAAACCTTCTCCTCTTGACTCTGATATCCTCACTATGGGAAAAATATTTTTACTACCCTGCCTAACCCATCCCTAATCTTACACAGGATATCTCTACCAAATCATCTCTTAGCCTTCTCCACTCCACGTAGTCTGTCCTTGTAAACATAAAGCTTCAATCCAGGTGACATTCTGGTGAATCTCCTCTGAGCTCTCTCCAACACAATCATATCCTTCCTATGTGGTGATCAGAACTGCACAAATTAAGTCTTGATTTTAATTGCTCTTATCATTCTAATCATACACAGTGTTAAATGTCAGTTAATCAATGCCTTTCAATTGTTTGCAGGCTAGTGAATGATAATTAGGAAGATAGTGAACCTATCTTGTTTTGTTTAACTCTGCTCTTTATCTGAAATATAGGATATTAAAGGGAGATGAGAACTTTAAATTTATTCCACGCTCGCGGAGTGACCTCCCAGAAAACTTCCCAAAGGAAATTCACGGAATATGTTATTTTCTGGAGGCTAATGTTTCTCCAAATGCATCAAGGATGATAAGCATGTCTGCGTGCACCAAGAAAAAATCATACAGTATTGGGACAATGTTCCTTCGTGAGACCAGTTTATGAGATGCAGTGCATTCTGGTGAGTGGGTTAGGAACACATCATGCACAGCTAGAAAGGATGTCTAGACATTTGACACAAACTTTCTTAATAGCTAAATATTGGCCTCAAAGCTTGGAAATGGAGAAGTCAAATTAATGATTTGATAAATGCACAGCACATTGACTGAAGGTTAATGTTCATTTCTGATAAGCTGTGGAAGAGAAGGCAAAATTAACAGCATTCTGTCTTAAATAATTTTTGTACACCAAAACTGCTTTCAGTTATATGGACCATTCTTACATATTTTTAACCATTTTAAATGTATTTATTCATAATTCATACATTAGAAATAAACAAATGCAGATGTAACATTGTATTTAGTTGAACTGAGAGTTCTGACTTCTTTTACTCTGCAGTTCATGGAACGCAGACTTTAAAGTGTAAACTTTCTAAGTTTGGGGCAGAGATGTCCCTCTGACATATATTATAGGTCAAGATTGTACAGTTTAGCTGGTATTACTTTGTTAAGTGTGTACAGCTTGATGTCGACAGAATTGTCTCCAGATGGAAATTTCTTCAGTTTCAACTGTGTCATATAAAATGAGAGAATATGACATTAAAACTATTAATAATCAAATACATATATTGTTTAATGTCTCAATAAGAAAAAGTCTTTGGAGATGTGATAAGCAAAGTGGTTTCCCTCTGCACTGTAAACTTCTGTGATTCTGTCCTCTGAGCTTTTGATTGAGTTCTATTAATGTATAATATAAAACTGTGTATAAATGCACACTGCTATCATCTGTACAAACTATTTTGGAATGTCTGCCACAAAATAAATACTGCTGCTTATATAATTATCTGTTTTGAATGGCTATAATTTAAAATTTCTTTCATTATTTCTACAAGAGGATTTTGACTGGATGAGGAGAGAAACAGCCTTCGTTAGGAATAACCAATGACCACATGGAATTCAAACTGATCCGGTAGTTTTTCAATGCATAAATACAACAAAAATGTTGACAACTTGTTTTTATATAGTACCTTAAATATAGAAAAAATAATGCCTCTAAGTTCTAAAGAATGTATTATTACAAAATGTTAACCCAAGTTTTTTACTTGACTAATCAAAGCTTGATAAAAAAGGCAGTTTGCACTAATTATCTTACAGGATAAGAGGAAAAGAGAAAAGGGGAAGACTGTAATATCAATGTAATGAAATCTAACTTTAGTGGCTAAAGGCCAAACTAGCGCAGGTGAGACAAAGGATGTAAGGTAGGGAGGGAACTAGAAAAAAAAACTTCAGGCAAAACCTTACAGAATTAGAATAATGAGGAGACTATCAGGCTAAAAGCTTTTCTAAATAAAAGGTAAATTATGTCAACTGGAGGGAGCGGCTATGGTGTGAAATGGAGATAGTGGCTTGGAAATAGAAGTCATGACAGAGGCTGTAGGGAGTGACATTCACCTTCAAAAGATTTAATAGAAAGAAACTGGAGATCATCCAAGACAGATTGTTGGGTGCATTAACTGCCAAATCAGAGGCAGTGCATATTAATATGAATATGGAAATATTTTAATTAGAAAGGATATGCAGATAAAATGGCATTCTGCATACACAAAGTAAAAATTTGATTGTCTATTGATCATGACAGTTTTTGAATGCAGAAGGAATTAACAAAATCACAATAATTATTTTGCACCCATTGACTTTGCAGTCATGCTCCCTGAATATTTAAAACGAGAAATCAGAGTGGGAGTAAAATTGTAATAAATTTCGGCCTAAAAGCCTTAGGTTTTTAGAAATAGGCAGGTAAAAGTTGGCAGATTATATGAAGATAGGTGGAGCGGCAGGTAGTTTTGAGGAAGTAGAGAGGCTACAGAAGGACTTACACAGATTGGGAGAATGGACAAAGGAATGGCAGATGGAATACAGTATCGGGAAGTGTAAGATCATGCACTTTGGTAGAAGAAGTAACATGATTGACTGTTTTCTAAATTAGGAGAAAATTCAAAATCGCAGGAGCAAAGGGACTTGATGTCCTTGTGCAGGATTCCCTTAAGGTTAACTTACTGGTTGAGTCAGTGGTGAGGAAGGCAAAAGTGATGTTAACATTCGTTTCAAGGGACAAGAATATAAAAGCAAGGATGTAATGTTGAGGCTTTATAAAGTACATGTGAGGTCTCACTTGGAGTATTGTGAGCAGTATTGAGCCTCCTTATCTTAGAAAGGATCTGCTGAAACTGGAGAGGGTTCAAAAGAGATTCACAAAAGTGATTCCAGGATTGATTGGCTTGTTATATAAAGAGGGTTTGACGGTTCTAGGCCCATATTCACTAGAATTTAGGGGAATGAGGGGTGGCTTAATTGAAATCTATTGAATGGTAAAAGGTCTTGATAGAGTGGATGAGGAGAGAATGTTTCCTATGATGGGAGAATCTAGGACCCGAGGACACAGCCTCAGAATACAGCAACATCCTTTTAGAATGGAGTTGAGGAGGAATTTCTTTAGTCAGAGAGTGGTAAATCTAGGCAATTCGTTGCCATGGAAGCCAAGTCTTTACAAATATTTATGGCTGGGGTTAATAGATTCTTGACTGGTCAAGACATGAAGGGATACAGGAAGAAAGCAGGAGATAGAGGCTGAGAGGAAAAGTGGATCAGACATGATGAAATGGCGGAACAGACTTTCGGTGGGTCAAATGTCCTAATTCTGCTTCCATATCTTAATGTCTAAAATATTCCTGAAGTTTAGCATCTGTGGAAGAGTAAGTTTGGTAGATGAATTTGTGATGCAGTATGAGTGGACAGAATGGATAAAAGGAATGGGATACAGGTATATGCAAAAAGTACAAAAAGGAGAAAGAGATTGCAGTATGAAGGATAATGGATTACATATATTGATATTTGCTCAATAGAATGGAAACAAAAATGATTGTTGTAGTTCAAAAGTTCTGAAGAGATGAATAATAGGATTTCCTATCAGCTGAAATTCTTATCTGTAAATCCACAGAGGAGACAAAGACTAGTCTTAGAAAACAGTGTAAAAATGAGAGCAATATCTGTATCTTGGTGGGTTTGGAATTGAAAGAGTTAACAGCCAGATTAACACCAAAACTGCACTCAAAAGAATTACTGAATGTTTTCTCTACCTTAAGCCATATAGAACCAATTAAACTACAAAGGCAGCAAATGGTGTATGCTTGAAATCAGAAATAAAAGCAGATGAAGTTGGAGATTACTCTGGAGAACAGGCAGCATCATCTATGGAAAAGAAGATTTCACCCGGTCTGTGTTTGGTCAATTCATTGCATATACCATAAGTACTGATTACAGTTATGCTGGTAAATGATTGTTTCACCTGGAGGGAGTGGTGTGACGTGTGCAGGTTTCTGGATGGTAATAAGGGAGGAGATCAAAGGGCATGCATCTGTTATTTTACTGTTTTCTCTATCCATTGTCCCTGATCCCAAACAGACTAAAGAGAAATTTACTTATTCTCTGCTTCTGGCATTCTGTATTATTTGTTCATGGTGCAGTCAGCTCTGTACTGCAGAAACCAAGTACAGCCTGGGTGATTCCATTCAGAAGCTAGCCATCCAGATGAGCCGGTCGTGGTAACTCCCAAGCCTCTGCTGCATACACTACTCCAAAGAAACTTGAGGAACAGCCTTCAGGCCTTAAGGCAGAACTCAGGAATCTCTGATAATGACTCTCATGTTCTACTTAACTGTCATTTACACCAACCTCTTGTCTCTCTACTTTTCCTAATACCACCCCTTTTTTGTTTTTTTTACTATTGCCAATGGTTAATCTTTTCCACCTTCTACCCTGTTATGGATGCCCTCTCGTTTCTTTTTCCTCTCGGTATTTGCTTGGCATTTTTTTCCTGTTCGGGCTAAAATTGATCATTCTGAAACCAACTTTATATCTCTCCAAACAAAATCTGCCTGACCTATGGAATGTTTAATCTTTTGTCTCCTTAATTTAAGATGACACAAATATGTTCATCGGTGGTGTATATTGGTATGAACTGACCTTACAATTTTTTGGAAAGTACAGAAAATACATTAAAATATTCCTGTTTTCTAATCCAGCACATTTTTAAAATCTGTGATCTTGTAACAAGCTTGTCTATTTCTCTAGTATTCAGATTTAACAGTTGCCTATAGTGCATTTGAAGTTACTTGGTAATACAGTGAAAGATTAATTGCTGAAGGCTTTCTTATAATTAGTTGGCTTCCTTTCTGAAATAGTGGTATTGCTTTGAAGTATTTATCTATTGATGGAATTACTGTTTGGGTAATTGGAATGGAAATAAACTATTAAAAGATAGCAGCAGAGTCAGACTATTCGACCCATTGGGTCTACTCCATCATTCAGTCATGGCAGATTTATTATTCCTCTCAACCCCATTCTCCTGCCTTCTCCCTGTAACCTTGGATGCCCTTACTAATCAAGAACCTATCAACCCCTGCTTTAAATATACTCAATGACTTGCCCTCCACAACCATCTGTGATCATGAATTCCACAGATTTACCACCTTCTGGCTAAACAATTTCCTCCTCATCTCTGTTGTAAAGTGACCTGCTATTCTGAGGCTGTGCTGTCTGATCCTAGACTCTCCCAATGTTGGAAACATCCTTTCCACATCCACCCAGTCTGGGCCTTTCAATATTTGATAGGTTGCAATATGATCTCCTCCTCAGTCTTCTATATTCCAGCAAATATAGGCCCAGAGCCATCAAATGCTCCTCATACATTAACCCTTTCATTCCTGGGATCATTTTGGTAAACTTCCTCTGGATACTTTTCAATACCAGCACAACCTTTCTTCGATATGGGGCCAAAAACTGTTCACAGTACTCCAAATGTGATCTGAAAAATGTCTTATAAAGCCTTAGCATCATCTCCTTGCTTTTTATATTCTATTCCTCTCAAAATGAAGCCAAAATTTACAAATGAAAAAATCTACAGATGCTGGAAATTCAAGCGACCCACGCAAAATGCTGGAGGAACTCAACAGGCCAGGCAACATCTATGGAAAAAAGTACTTTCAATCACAAAATTTACAAGGATATTTCTTCGTATGTGAGGACCTGAGTTATAGGTAAAGGTTGAATAGGTTATGAATTATTTCCCTGAAACTTAGGAGAATAAGGGGAGGTTTGATAGAGGTATACAAAATTGTAAAGTGTATAGATAAGATAAATGCAAGAAGGCTTTTCCCACTTAGGTTGGGGAGACTAGAACTGGAGGTGAAAAGTTATGGGGAAAGGGTGAAATATTTAGGTGGAATCTGAGGGGGAATTTCTTCACACTGAGGATGGTGAGTGTGGAATGAGCTGCCAATGGATTTGATTGGGACATTGAAGAGAAACTTGGATACATGCATGGATGGGAGGGTAGGGAGGCCTATGGTCCAGGTGCAGATCGATGGGACAAGGCAGTATAACAGTTTGACATGGACTAGATGGGCCAAAGAACTTTCTTTCTGTACTGTATGTTCGATGACTCTATGACTCAATTACTGGATAATTAGTTATGTGGTTACTTTAAATTAACCTTCATGTGGATGGATGACAGTGGATTCAGGGTGGAGTCAATACACACATTGAGAGAATAGGTTATAGGGAGATAAAAGAGAAATCAGATTGTTTTGGTGGGCTGGCATACAGTAAACTTGATGGGTCAAATTGCCTCTTCTGTCATGAAGAATTGGGGAAATATTATGGATTTCTTTACCTGAATAAACATTTTATTTTCAAATTCCTTTGTCATCTTAAGACCTCAATTCCTCAATTGGAACATTCCTTGAACTTTTACCTCTAGGGAATATACATCAGATTTATGGGCCTAAATTTAATATTTTACCCTTTAAACACTGTGACACTAGCATTTACCACTTTAAAAGTCAATGAGCCCAACCACATATCTGTGCCTGAATATAAATACCATACCTCAGATAGTGTCTGACACCAAAGAAAAAGAACACAATCATAATAATAATAATAATAATAATAATAATAAAACAATAAATTCAAAATGATAAATGCAGAAAATGCTAAGAGAAACTAGAAACAATTCAACACATTACAGGATCATGCAGCAGTTTAACTCAATCTGATTACTTACTTATAAAGGCACAATCAAATGACAAAAATCATTCACCAGAATCTTGCTTTAAAATACGAATTAGAAAAGAGATCATACCTTATTATAAATAGAAGCCTGATCCAGTTTTAGAGTCAGGGTTCTACAAATTATATTATGACCAATCCATTATTATAGATGGGACAATCCATTATTACAGATGCGACAATCCATAATAACCGTCCAGAGATAATATTACAGGATAAATAAGCAAGAACAACTTACTTAAGAGATAAAGCCTTTCCAAACACACAAAACATACAGAAATCAGGGAGCGAAAAACACCAGAAATATGCTTAATTAAAATAGGAAATTGAAAGAATATGTAACGTGAACAGAATATATATTGTCCTAATAGTATATCTACAATTGGTATCATCCCAAAGTCACTACACAATAGCTTTAAACAATTAGGCTTACAGAGTAGTATTTAGGCAAACCTTCAGAAAGCTACAATTCTAAACACCACTAGAATAGTCCGAAAGTTCCTAGCAATTGACAAATGAGCATGCTTAGCTATGCCTGTAACTCAGGTCTTACCAACTTGAGCTGAGAAAAAATAAAAACAATAAAAATAATAATACACAATACATAAGATATAGCTTATATACATAGTTTGATTGTTTATCCATAAAATGACACTAATCTGTACATAAGGTGACTGATAGAAATAATAAAGTCGTGGTGGAGTTAGTGGGTGGAGGTGTTGATCAGCCTGGCTGATTAGGGTAAGCAACAGATTTTGAGTCTGGTGATCCTGGCATGGATGCAATGTAATATCATCCCTGATGGGAGTGGGACAATAGTCCTTGAGCAGTGTGTGTGGGATCCTTCATGATGTTACTGGTCCTTTTCTGGTACCTTTTATTACAGTTTTATTTATTTATTGAGCTACAGAACAGAATAGGTCCTTCCAAATCTTCCACTGAATTAGTACAAGCCTAATCCAGGACAATTTACAATAACCAATTAACCTACAAACCAGAACCTCTTTGGAATGTGTGAGGAAACCCACATGGTCATGGGGAGAATGTCCAAACTCCTTACAAGCACCGGCAGGAATTGAACCTGATTTGCTGGTTCTGTAAAGCATTGTGCTAGCTGCCTTTCTGTATGCAGATTATCCCCTTGATGCCGGTTTGGCTTTTGCCAGCGATACATTGGGCTGTTTTTACTACCTGTTGTAGAGCCTTTCTGTGCACCCCAATACAGTTTCCATACCAAGAAGTGACACAGCTTGTTAGGATGCTCTCTACCGTGTGGATCTGTAGAATGATGTGAGTATGGATGTGCAAAGTCCAGCCTCCTCAGAAAGTAGAGGCGTTGGTGAGCTTTCTTCACTCTGTGGGATATGTTCTGCAATCATGAGAGGGTGTGTGTGCACTCCAAGGAGTTTGAAATTCCTGCAGTTTCTACTGCTGTGCTGCCAACGTATAGGCAATGTAAGTGGTGAAATTGATAACCATCTCCTTTGTCTGGTTGACATTAAAGAAGAGGTTGTTTGCCCTTGAACTCTTCCACCTTCTCTCTGTTGGCCATCTCATTTTTAGAAACATAGAAAACCCACAGTGCAATACAGGCCCTTTGGCCCACAAAGTTTTTGTTGGTGATGAGGCCCACCAATGTCATTTTCATCGGCAAACCTAACAATGTGATTGCTTAGGGAACCCCTAAGACAAAAAAATAATATTCATTAGTTTTTTTAAGTTACTTTTTGCACATTATTTTAATGATTGTATACAAGACACTTAAATCTTGCACTTTTATGGAGCTCTTGGTATTAAGAGAGTATCCAATTGTCTTATTTTGGATGTGAAGTAGATGATCCCACACATCTTCACACTGAACTGTAAGTGCCATTACCACACTGTCTGTATCACCTCTTGAAATGTAACACTAAGAAACAGAAACAAGAGTAGACCAATCCATCCCTGGGGACTGCTCCACTGTGCAACAAAATCATGACTGATTTAATTTTGGCCTCTACTCCTTTTTCTCCGTGTCTTTTCTCCCTTCTAGTTCAAATCTATTCCTTTTTACTAGGTGGCTTCGTAGCTAATAAAGTGGCCACTGAGTGGATGTTCATGGTCTTCTACTGCTGTAGCCCAACCACTTCAACGTTTGATGTGTTGTGCATTTGGAGATGCTCTTCTGCACTGTTGTAATGCGTGTTTTTTTGAGTTAAATGTTGCCTTCCTGTCAGCTTGAACCAATCTGGCCGTTCTCCTCTGATCTCTCTTATTAAGAAGACATTTTTGCCCACAGAATTGTTGCTCACTGAATTGTTTTTGTTTCTCACAGCATTCTCTGTGAACTCTAGAGACAGTTCTGTGTGAATCACCCAGAAGATAAACAGTTTCTGAGATACTCAAACCACCCTGTCTGGCACCAACAATCATTCCTCAGTCAAAGTCACTTAGATCACATTTCTTCCCCCATTCTGATGTTTGGTCTGAACAACAACTGAACCATGTCTACATGCTTTTATACATTGAGATGATTGGCTGATTAGATATTTGTATTAACGAGCATGTGTTTCAAAGGTTTTAAAGGCACATTTAATGTCAGAGAAATGTATACAATATACATCCTGAAATACTTTTTCTTCGCAACCATCTACGAAAACAGAGGAGTACCCCAAAGGATGAATGACAGTTAAATATTAGAACCCTATACCCACCCCCCCAGCTCCCCCTCCCGTGCATAAGCAGCAGCAAAGCAACAATACCCCTCCCCCACTAGCAAAAAAAAGCATCAGCACCCACCACCGAGCACTCAAGCGTGCAGCAAAGCATCAGCAAAGACAGACTTGCAGTACACCAAAGACTGCTTGTTCACCCAGTATTCGACATGCCACAGGCTCTCTCTCTCCCTAATAAGGGAGAAAGTGGTGTCTCCGTTTCACAGCGAGAGGGGAGGCATAACAAACAACTCGCTGATTTACGATGTTAAAAGTCCGCTGCGTCGCTTTTTCTGAGCTCTGTGCCCAAAGAACTCGGGTCTCTGGGCGCACAGTCAGCAGCCAGCTCGCTGCTTACGACCTTCCGTCTCCCTCGACACACCGGATTCCTGCAGAGACACCGACCCTCAGTCCGCCCAACTCTAGAGCCACAAGATCCCGGAACTCTGAAGGTGAGCTAATCTCTTGGGCCGCATCCTTGGCATATCAAATAATGGCTAGTCGTGAAACCCTGATAGTGGGTCCCATTCCCGCAAAGAACTGAAGTTAATGTGTAACTCCAGGCCAGGGTCTTCAAAAGAACCCTGAAAGGGAACAATAGAGATATTAAAGATGGAAATAGAGCTGTTTTCGAAGATGACAGCAAAGGAGTCGTCGTTAGGCGCCATTATCTCCTCCTAAGTTCCTCTTCCTCTACAGGTGAACCTAATTAAGTGGCCACAAAGTGTATGCCAATCTCTGCCTAGAATATCTTCAGTGATTCCATCTCCACTGCTCTCTGGGGAAAAGGATTTCAAACATTCATGTAACTCAGAGTAGAATTTTCTCCTCACATATTTAATTTGACAACTCTTTATTCTGAAACTACGTTTCCTGAATCTAGGGAACCCCATTAAGGGTTTTCTCAGCATTCAGTTTGCTAATTCCCTTCTGTGTCTTATACGTTTCTAAGGATCTCTTCTCGCTCTCCCTAACATCAATTCAAAGTTCAAAGTAAATTTATTATCAAAGTACATCTATGTCACCATATAGAAACCAGCGATTCATTTTCTTGCGGGCTTTCACTGTAAATCGAAGAAGCACAATAGAATCAATGAAGACAGCACCCAACAGGATGGACAAACAACCAATGTGCAAAAGACAACAAGCTGTGCAAATGCAATACAAAAAGAAATAAAATAATAAATAAATAAATATCACAATTATGAGTGCTTGAAAATGAGTCCATAGGTTGTGTGAACAGTTCATTCATGGGGTGAGTGAAGGTGAGTGACATTTTCCTCTCTGGTTCAAGAACCTGATGGTTGAGGGGTAATAACTATTCCCTGAACCTGCTGGTGTGGCTCATGAGGCTCCAGTACCTTCTTCTTGACAGTAGCAGTGAGAAGAGAGCATGGCCTCAATGGTGGAGTCCTTGATGATGAATGCAGCTTCCCTGCAACATCACTCTGTGTAGCTGTGCTCAGTGGTGCGGAGGGCTTTACCCATGATGGACTGAGCCGTATCCAAGCAAAATGATGGAGAAACTCAGCAGGCCAGGCAGCATCTATGAAAAATACTACTGTCAACGTTTTAGGCTGAGACCCTTCAGCTGGATTGGAGAAAAAAAGTGAGGAGTTAGAATTAGAAAGTGGGAGAGGGGAAGGAGAAACACAACTGATAGGTGAAACCAGGAGATAGTGAGGGGTGAAGTAAAGAGCTGGGAAGTTGATTGGTGAAAGAGATACAGGGCTGGAGAAGGGGGAACCTAATAGGAGAGCACCGAGGCCATGGAAGAAAGAAAAGGGGGAGGAGCACTAGAGAAAGGTGAAAGGCAGGCAAGGTGAGAGAGGGAAAAGGGGTTGGGGAATGGTGAAGGGTTGGTGGGGGGGAGAGTGGCCATTACCAGAAGTTAGAGAAGTCGATGTTCATGCCATCAGGTTGGAGGCTACCCAGACGGAATATAAGGTGTTGCTCCTCCAACCTGAGTGTGGCCTTATTGTGACAGTAGAGGAGGCCATGGATTGAAATGTCGTAATGGGAATGGGAAGTGGAATTAAAATGGATGGTCACTGGGATACTGTATCGCACTTTTTCTGGCAGATGGAGCATAGGTGCTCAGAAAAGCAGTCTCCCAATCTACACTGGGAGCACCGGATACAGTAGATGACCTCACGTGACTCACATGTGAAGTGTTGCCTCACCTGGAAGGACTGCCTGGGGCCCTGATTTTGTAGACTTTTCCGTTTAAGAGCATTGATGTTTCCATACCAGACTATAATGCAACCAGTGAATATACTCTCCATTACATCTATAGAAGTTTTAGATGACATACCGAGTCTTCACATAGTTCTAAGGAAGAAGAGATGCTGCCATTAAGTTCCTTCTAATGACATTTATGTGCTGGACCAAGGACAAATCCTTTCAAATGATAACACTGCGGGACTAGCTCATGGACCACCAGTTTCCTTCTGAAGTCAATAATCAGCTGCTTAGTTTGCTGCCATGAGTGAGAGAATGTTGTTGTGGCACCACTCAGCCAGATTTTTAATCTCCCTCCTTTAAGCTAATTCATTACCACCTTGGATTCAGCCAACAAGGGTGGTGTCATCAGCAAACTTAAATATGCTATTTGAGCTGTCTTTAGCCTCAGAGTAATAAGTATAAAACAAGTAGAGCAGGGAGCTAAGCGCATAGCCTTGTGGTGCACCCGTGCTGAAGGAGATTGTGGAGGAAATGTTGTTGCCAATTCGAACTGACTGGAGTTTGCAAAAGAGGAAATTGAGGATCCAATTTCACAAAGAGTTACTGAGTCCAAAGTATTGAAGCTTACTGATTAGCTTTTGAAAAGATGATAGTATTGAATACCAAGTTATAGTAAATGAAGAGTATCCTGATATCTGCATCCTCACTGTCCAGATATTCCAGGGTTGAACCAATAAAATGGAATTTGCTGTTGACCTGTTGTGATGGTAGGTGCACTGGAGTGGATTCAAGTTAGTATAGATCTATCCTGCTGAAACTTTCTTCATCAGCACCTCCATCTCAGAAATAACCCTGGTGAAGATTCACTGCACTGGCTCCAATGCAGTGTTATCCTTCCTTGACTATGGAGGCCTAGTACTCCAAATATGGTTCCATCCACACCTGCAAAGCTACATCAAAATTCCTCTCCTTTTATTCTCAAATCCCTTTCCTAAAAAACAACCTTCTAATAGCTTGCCTAATTATTAAAAGTTCAAATTTTAAAATACAGTACATTTATTATCAAACTATGTATATCAGCTATAACCTTGAGATTCCTCTTCTTACAAGCAGCCATAAAAAAAGAAACCCAATAGAACCCATTCAAAGAAGAGAAGACTGTCAAACACCCAATGTGCAGAAAAAATATCAAATTGTGCAAACAATAAAGGTAAGCAAATAATATTCAGAACTGAGATGCATGAAACTGAGTCCCAACCGTGAAGCCAGTCATCACTCTAGCCGATCCAGGAGCCCCTTAGTTGCAGGCCACAGGCTCAGTTCAGCACAGAGTAAACCTTATACAGCAGTGAGTTGAACACTGGCCTGTCCCTTGTCTCCAGCACCGACACCTTGACCTTTTCAATCGGGCTTAAATCGGTCAGGTAGCAGGTTGTTCCTCCTTCTTGGACCTGGACTCTACTTCTTTGATACACTCTTGGACCTAGAACCCACCTCCTTGATTCGGCCCATACCCAAGTTTTCTAATTTGGCCCGGTGCTCGACTCTGCCTTGCCTTTGTTCTGCTGCTTTGAATTGCCTCCAAGTCTGCTCCAGCAGCCAAACATTGGTACATTCCCCACTCTTGGCCCCGAGCTCCGCTACCTTGATTTGCCCTGTACACACCACACTGCAACTATCCCGAACCTTCGAGACTTCAGTTCACACCGCAAAATTGCCAGATTGTACGGGCAGTTTAAAAACTCAACTTCAAAAGGAAACTTACAGGCTATTGATGGCAGTGATCAATTCCAAGGGAAAGTGTGAGTAATAAAATAGTTAATAGTTGTGTTTGCTGCCAGCAAGTCGTCGCTGTGCTTCACCAGTGCTATCTTAAACCAGAATTATTTGCTGTATCTGTACGGTTAACTTTGTATTTCACGCACCAGGACACGTAGTTCTCTTAGTACAACTTTGTGTAATCCCATTCTGTTCAAAATTAGTTTGTTCCAGATTTGATATCTGCACATTTCCCCACACTATGTCCCATCTGGCTCATCTTGCCCATTTACTTTACTGTTCTACAGTATGTTTCTCTGCAAGCTCCTAGTGTCCTCATCACAATCTTTGTATTGTGACCAAATCTAGCTAAGGTACGCTCTGTTCCTTTCTACAACTCATTAATACAGAGTATAAATAGTTGAGACCCCCAGCACTGATCCCTGCTGCACTCCATTAATGTCTTACTGCTTGCCCAAAAAAGAGCTATTTATCCTGATTATTTGTTTTCTTCTTGTCAACCAATTTGCTGATTAACTTTTGCTCCCATCTGCACAATCTTACTGTGCCCACTAACAAAGTAACATCTGTAACCTTTGATACATGCTCTCTATTCCTTCATCCAAGTCGCCACTAAAAAAAAGCAGAGGACCCCTGAAGTATAGACTTCAGGTGACACCATTTGTCACATTCCACTAATTGAAGCTTTTCCCAAGTGTCTGCCTCATGGCCCCTAAACAACTGTCAAGCCACGTAAGTAGATATCCTTCAATTTATATAAAAGTTGCTGGTGAACGCAGCAGGCCAGGCAGCATCTCTAGGAAGAGGTACAGTTGACGTTTCGGGCCGAGACCCTTCGTCAGGACTAACTGAAGGAAGAGTTAGTAAGAGATTTGAAAGTGGGAGGGAGAGGGGGAGATACAAAATGATAGGAGAAGACAGGAGGGGGAGGGATGGAGCCAAGAGCTGGACAGGTGATTGGCAAAGGGGATATGAGAGGGTCATGGGACAGGAGGCCTAGGGAGAAAGAAAAGGGGGAGGGGGTCCCTAGGCCTCCCTGGAGATTAGAATAAATTAGAATTTATTTTATTTCTTACATCCATCTCACAACATGAGTGAGTTAAAATCTTTATGTTGCATCTCTGTTGGAATGTACAAGCAATAAGCTAGGGAAATGCGGGAGGATATTCCCCAAACACAAAGATTGTATACATAATTGCTTCGTATACATGTATGTACAGTCAGATATGCAATCTGCTGGCCTGGTGAAAGAAACTGCCCTGGCGCCTGTTGGTCTTGGCCATAATACTGCAGTACCATTTTCCAGATGGAAGTAGCTGAAACAGTTTGCAGCTGGAGTCCCTGATGATCCTTCGAGCCCTATTTATTTACCTGCTGCTGTAAATGTCCTGAATAGAGGAAAGTTCACATTCACAGATGCACTGGGCTGTCCACACCACTCTCTGGAGTGCCCTGTGATTGAGGGAGGTACAGTTCCCATACCAGGTGTTGACACAGTCTGTCAGGATGCTCTTGATGGTGCCCCTATAGAAAGTCCTGAGGATTTGGGGACTCACGTCGAACTTCTTCAGCTGTCTGAGGTAAAAGAGGTGCTGTTGTTCTTTTTTCACTATATGGCCGGTATGTACAGTCCAGGTAAGATCCTCTGTGATGTATATATCAAGGAACTTGAAACTACTCACCCTCTCAGCTAACAGTGCCATTGATGTCAATAGGGGTTAGCCTGTCTCCGTTCCTCTTGTAATCCACGATCAACTTAGTTTCTTCAACATATTTCCTGAGCAGTATTTCCTAAATATCTTTTCTCTGAGGTTATGTAAATTCTATATGTGGGCATGTCAGATTTGGCATTACAGTGACGCCCATACTGCTTTAACAAGGTGCTCAATATTCACACAGAAGAGAGATGATTGCATTTGCATGCAATCCCTTGATTTTTCAATTACAATCACTACAGCACAGAAGCAGGATCTTTGGCCCATCTAGTCCATGCCTAACTTTAATCCACCAGATGCCATCAACCTACACAGAGACCATAGACCTCCACACTCCTCCCATCCATATACCTGTCCAAATATATGTTAAATGTTGAAATCGAACCCATATCCAACATTTGTGCTGGCAGCCCATTGCACACTCTCACCACCCTCTGAGAAGATCCCTCTCATGTCTTGCTTCAAACCTTTCACTTTTAACCGATGGCCTCTAATTCTAGTCTCATACAACCTCAGTGGAAAAAGCTTGCTTGCATTTACCCTATCTATACACCTCATGTTTTTGTATATCTCTAACAAATCTCTCCCAAAATCTTTTACGTTCTAGGGAATAAAGTCCTAACCTATTAAGCGTTTCCCTATAACTCATGTCCTCAAGTCCTAGCGACATCATTGTATATTTTCTCTGCACTCTTTCAATCTAATTCATATATTTCCTGTAGGTAGCTGACCATAACTAATCAAAGTACCCCAAATTAGGCCTCACCAACGTCTTAAACATAACATTCCAACTCCTGAACTCAGTACTTTGATCTATGAAGGCCAATGTGCCAAAGGATTTTGTTACAACTCTATCTACCCATGATGCCATTTTCAAGGAATTATGAATCTGTATTCCCTGAACCCTCTATCTTACTGGACTCCACAGTGCCCTACCACTCACCATGTAAGGCCTACCTGGATTGGTCCTCCAAATGCACAACACATCATACTTGTCTGCATTAAATTCTATCTGCCATTTTTCAGCCCATTCTCCAGCAGGTCCAGATCCTGCTGCAAGCTTTGATAGTCTTCTTTGCTGTCCATTTGCCCAGTATACACCCAATCTTGGTGTCATCCACAAATTTGCTGATCCAATCTACCACATTATCATCCAGATCATTGATATAGATGACAAACAAGAACAGACCCAGTACCAATCCCTGCAGCACACCACTAGTCATAGGCCTTCAGAGAGAGGGGTAACCATCTACTATCGCCCTCTGGCTTCTCCCACAAAACCAATGTCTATTCCAATTTACTACCTCATCTTGAATGCCGAGCAACTGAACCTTCTTGACCAACCTTCCATGTGGGACTTTGTAAAGTGCCTTACATGTAGACAACATACACTGCCTTGTCTTCATCAACTTTCCTGGTAACTTCCTTGAAAAACTCTCTAAGATTGGTCAGACTGGACCACATGCCAAGCCATGTTGACTATCCCTGATTAGTCCTGTCCATCCAACTGCTCATATATCCAGTTCCTTAGAATACTTTACAATAACTTTCTCACTTCTGATGTCAGGCTTGCCTGCCTCTAATTTCCTGGTTTATTCTTAGAGCCTTTCTTAAACAATGGAACATTAGCTAACCTCCTATCTTCCCTAACCTCACCCATGACTAAGAATATCTTAAATATCCCTGCTAGGACCCCTGAACGTGCTGCATTTTTGTCTAATTTTATAGATGATTGGTGTTATGTGGTGGAACTAGTATACAGTATCAATTTTCATTAAAATTTTGATCACAAGTAATTTAAAAGCTAAATGCATTCATTCAATAGTTTGTACCATGTCTTATAAATAGTGAGTCAAAAATTCAATCAAATATAATTTTCTAGGAATAATTATTTATGGTTCAATAATAATGGGGAAAAATTTGCAGTGGGATTAATGATGAGTCTCAGTTCACCATCATACTCAAATGAGATCACTTGCAGGAGCCCCTGTTGGTCGTGTTGACCATGGAGCTCATCTGAGCTGTTTATGTATTACACAAGCCAAGGCAGTATGATATGGAGAGCAAGCCGTTGCCCATGCAGCAGACTCCCCAGCTTGACACAGCAGATGAATCCAAAGGAACGGTAGAGACCGATACAGTTTGGCACCAGCGACGTTGTAGGAGTCGCCAGTCAGCATTGAACTCAATGTAGGGGCTCCAGCTCCAGAGTTTTCCTCAAGCTTTACTCCCTTAGTGCAGTAAAGAGGCTCCGAGATGGGAGTGGCAGAGCATTAGGAAGGCATCATTGTTCTGCTTCTGCTCCTTTTGCTTGAGTTCTTAGTTGCACAACAGATATTTCCAATGTAATATCTACAGGATATGTTTAGGCAAGTCTACGTATAATGATCAGTTGTGATCATTTGTTCAGCAGTGACAGCAAAATCTGCTCCAATATACAAAACCAATATTACACAAGAATAGAGATTAATTTACAAGAATTCCATTTCAGTCCATTTCTATTTGGCTTTCACACAAGCCTCCATTTTACAATATTCTGTATTTCTAATATCTATAAAGCAAAACTGGGATTAAAAGATTGGCAAGATTGAGTCTAGCTTGATGAAGAGAAGAAAGAATTCAGAAATATATTAGCAAAGGATTGCTTTCAAATCAGTAATAACAAAATATAATTAAAAATATCCCTCTAGAAAGTGATAAAATCTGTATTTTTTTCAGATGAATTATTAGCATTTAGATAACGTACACAAATTTTGGGAAAGAATATACTTTAATTGCTCATGAAACAAAACAGTACTTTCCAATTCCTACATATAGTGTATATAAAATTCATAATTATTAATGTTTGTGAAAATCTTCCAGTAAGCTTTCCTTTTGATTCCCATTTGAGCTCTTCAAGGCACTGAGGTGTGAAGATTTGAGATGGGGGAGGAGAAGTATCAGAGGCAGCACTTAAAAACTCATTTCTGTAATGGGAGAGGACAAAAGCTACTCCTCACTGCTTTCAGGTGTCTTTGCAATTTGTTATTTCCATTTCCATGAATAAGTCTCTTATCATTATTCTTGGTATGGAATTAGAACAGCATCATAGTCATAGTCATAGTCATAGTCATACTTTATTGATCCCGAGGGAAATTGGTTTTCGTTACAGTTGCACCATAAATAAGTTAAAAATAATAAAACCATAAATAATTAAATAGTAATATGTAAATTATGCCAGCAAATAAGTCCAGGACCAGCCTATTGGCTCAGGGTGTCTGACCCTCCAAGGGAGGAGTTGTAAAGTTTGATGGCCACAGGCAGGAATGACTTCCTATGACGCTCTGTGTTGCATCTCGGTGGAATGTGTCTCTGGCTGAATGTACTCCTGTGCCCAACCAGTACATGATGTAGTGGATGGGAGACATTGTCCAACATGGCATGCAACTTAGACAGCATCCTCTTTTCAGACACCACCGTCAGAGAGTCCAGTTCCATCCCCACAACATCACTGGCCTTACGAATGAGTTTGTTGATTCTGTTGGTGTCTGCTACCCTCAGCCTGCTGTCCCAGCACACAACAGCAAACATGATAGCACTGGCCACCACAGACTCGTAGAACATCCTCAGCATCGTCCGGCAGATGTTAAAGGACCTCAGTCTTCTCAGGAAATAGAGACGGCTCTGACCCTTCTTGTAGACAGCCTCAGTGTTCTTTGACCAGTCCAGTTTATTGTCAATTCGTATCCCCAGGTATTTGTAATCCTCCACCATGTCCACACTGACCCCCTGGATGGAAACAGGGGTCACCGGTGCCTTAGCTCTCCTCAGGTCTACCACCAGCTCCTTAGTCTTTTTCACATTAAGCTGCAGATAATTCTGCTCACACCATGTGACAAAGTTTCCTACCGTAACCCTGTACTCAGCCTCATCTCCCTTGCTGATGCATCTAATTATGGCAGAGTCATCAGAAAACTTCTGAAGATGACAAGACTCTGTGCAGTATTTGAAGTCTGAGGTGTAAATGGTGAAGAGAAAGGGAGAAATCGTTGTTTCAGTCAATGGAGAAAGATACAGTACAGATTACTAATCACAGATTTGGCGTGACAGCATTTTTCAAGTGGAGCTGATCCTTAGGACTGCTATCTGGATTGGAGAATTTTAGCTGGAATACTTGGGAAGGCCCTAATAGGCCTTAATGGTAAATGGGCTCAGTAGTAGAGCTACTAGGACTTGATGTTTCAATCCCTATGGTAAGTCAGCACTCTTGATGTTGGCAGTGGGCTTGGAGTGGTGACAAGGAGGGTAGGTACGTCATCAGGGTCATCAGGTGGGCACCCTCCTTCTTTAATGTTTCGTTGATAAGCCCACAACATCTCCAGAGGGCTCAACAGTGCTACCTGGGGTCCCAGATACGTACTCCTGTATTCCGTACCCTCCTGTCTTCATCTTGCAGCCCAGTTGTTGTCTTTCCTTTTAATCCAAATCCAACTGCTGCTTTCTTCTGCTACATTGGACAAGGACTTGATTGCTTGTTGGAGTGAATAACCCCTCACCCCCATCTTCTTCAATAGACTGGTCGTAGATGTAGCAACAGATCCCCTGCATCCCACTTCTGCAGGGAAAATCTTGGTTTTCCAGCCATTCTGGGCAGCTTCAGTTGCCAGTTCAGAGTACTTGGTCTTTTTCCTCTCATAAGCTTCTTCGACACCATCTTCCAATGGTACTGTCAATTCCACAACATATGCCAGCTTGGCTATAGTGGACCACAGGACCATGTCTGGCCGGAGTGTTGTAGCTGCAATGTCTGGGGGAAAGACAAGCTTTTTTTCCAAGTCCACATCCATTTTCCAATCCCAAGCAACCTGCAGACTGCTTACATCTTTTGATGTTATATGGCACTCTGGAGGTTGGCCTACTGGTACAAATCATGTGACATGGACATTTCCTGCCGATGTTTGTGGGAGAGCATTTGTGGTGATTCGCCTCTATTCCAAGATTGATGCCAGCTGTCTGAGAACTTGGTTATGCCACCAAGTGTCCCGCCCCTGGGTGAGGCTTGTGTTAAAATGTGCCTTAGTGATGCAGGTGCTTGGCAAAGAGAGCAAGCGGGGTCTTCTCCCCACCACTGGTTCAAGTTCTGGGGTGTGGGTAGGAGGTCATAAGTGGCTCTGATGACAAAACTTAGCTGAGATCCCTCCATCTCCCAGATGTCACGCCAGCTGACTTTCCTCTTTTCCAGGCTCTCCCAATTAGTCCATTGGCCCTGCTTGGCCATTGAGACGGCCCTAGTATTTCGCTTTGCCTCCTCCTGTCTTCTCACCTCCTCCGCCACGAGCCTTCTCTTTGCACTGATGTTGCCTTGTGCCACTGAGGAGCTTTTGGGACGAGCTGAGTCTGGCTCTCCCATGTTGGACTTGGCCAACAACATCCCTGAAGCGAAGAGCAGACTTAACACTCTGAATGGCTTCAAATGGGGTCCACTTCCTCCCCGTTACCACACGGTGGGGGGGGGGACTGTTCGAATAACAGTATCTTCGGATTCAGTGAGGATCATGACCAATCTTGCTTTGGTGCATTTGAATTCTTCCACAACAGTTGCAATTGGTAATTCTAATTTGCCATTCCCGTACAGTCCAACAGGGGGAAGCATCGCAGAATTCCAAGCCACTGTTTTACATGTGAGCTGATCATTCTTTCGAGCTTTTCAACAATGTTGATGGGGATTTCATACACTGTTGAAGACCACATGAATCTTGGGAGTATGCCGAACTGGAAGCACCACAGTTTGAGTTTTCCTGGCAGCCAGGTCTTGTTGATGCGAGCTATGTACATGATGGTATCCTTTTTGAATTGTTTAAACTGCTCGGTGTCCTTGAGCTTAGCATCATACCATCGGCCCAAGCTCTTCACTGGCATTTCTGAAGCAGTTGGGACAGGTGTTCCGTCAATATGAAATCTTTTATCCGTGACTTGACCTTTGACAATGGAGATACTTCTGCACTTGCTGGGCTTGATCTTCATCCTCGCCCATGTGATGTTTTGATGAAGCTTTTCCAGAAGTCTCTTGGTGCAGGGGACAGCTGTCGTCAGTATTGTTATATCGTCCATATAGGCTTGTATCAGTGGTAACCGTTGACCAAACTGTAGCCCTTTTCCTCCTGCAACCCATTTTGAGGCACTGATAATGAGCTCCATTGCCATAGTAAAGGCCAATGGGGAGATGGTGCACCCTGTCATGATGCCTACTTCCAGTGGTTGCCACACTGTGATGTTGTAAGACAAACTTGCAGATCCTGGAAGAAGACATAGCCTGAGGTGATTTGACACATGGAAGACTGAGGGAGGAACTTCATAGCCAAGTCTGTGAGGACTTCTAGTTGTTTTTAACTGATCATGAAATTCATGGAATTTTAAAGATTAAAACAATTATTTTAAAAACTTAAAAAGATTTTAAAAATGTAAAATTAAAAAAATCTTTGAAAACACAGTATGAAATAATTAGAAACATTAAAATTGCATACAAATAAAACAGAATGTGCTTTTCTCCTTAATCTCCAATTCACAATGCTGAGGAATCCCAGTATATCCGTGCTCTGCTGTTGGAATCCAGGATTTACTTAATCTGACAGCAGTTAAATGTCTGCTTTTGGAACCGTGAACAACTGCTAACAAGGGTCAGCACAGAGTGGAATTAGTAGAAAACTAATAGTGGAGGTAGTGGGAAAATACAGGATAGAAAAGTGGAGGGCTATGTAGGAGGGAGGAGTTGGGTTGTTCTTAGAATAGGTTTTAACACATAGGTTAGCATAACGTTATGGGCGACATGGCCTGTACTATGCTATATTGTTCTATATTCTATAGTGAAGAGAGGGACCACAGAACCCAGATACTGTATGTTTCAAACATAAAAAGTGAAAAATTCCAGTACAGAATAGGTTCATTTTTCATACAACTGACCTGGCAATGCTGATGCTATTATTGTAGGCAAAAATATCTTGGTTGCAATTCCCAGAATTGAATTTGCCAAAAGAATAATTAAATGTATTAAGAATGCACTTTGTCAAGTAGCACACTGACATGTAACACTATTTCTCAAATAGAGTATCTGTGTAGTAACAGAACACTGGAATATATTTTGCAGTTCCCCAAGACCTAAGTTCTATTATATGAAGTTAATAAGTCAAAGATCTTGCTGCTCAAAACATGAGACAGTCAGAGTGTGAAGCAGTTTATGTTCTTCTACAAGCTATTTTCTGACAAATAAGATTTCTTAATTGGCAACAGAGAATATCCAAAGAAGAAATGTAGTGGCTGGGGAGTGTCATAAGAGCAAGAAATTTTAAGGGAAGTTTGCACAGGATTAATTTTCTAAAAATTCACAGCTTCATTTTTATACATGCGGTGCATAATATGCATAAACATCTAGTTGTTGGCATGGTAGCAAGTGGTTTTGAATGGAGGTGAAATGTTTTTCAGTGGGTAAGATGCTGAGTTCTAATTCTCCCTGTCCACTGCAGGCTATCTCTTCAAGTGGAAGAAACCTGTTGGAGAAGTTCTTCCGAATATAAGAAAAATTAGAAAGAAAAATAACATTCAAAAGCTTAAGTAACAAATGTATATTACTTAACAGTTTTGGAAAGTATATACTTAGAAGGTGATTTTTTTTTTGTTAACTATAATATTCCTAATAAATTTCAATTCCTTGTACAAAACAAAACCTTGGACTGGGGATTTTAATGGGAATTTTAAATGTTGCTAACAGCAAATAAGATAATATTAAAAAGCAATACTTCATGGACAGTTGCCATAGCAATCTGAACTAAATTCAGTAGTATGCTATCAAAAGGTAGATTTAGTAGAAAATTTGCCCAGATTTTATTGATATTCCAAACTCAGTTGAAGAAAGAGCTTTTAAATACTGCAGCAAAACAGTAAAATCTAATAAATGTGGTTAGAAAAACTTCCTTTTTTAACTGATTAATATTTATTATTATCGCATACCATGTACCAGTGATTACTTTTATTTAACACCTAAGTAGATGAGACAAATGGGAAGTGAAGCAAATGAAATATTAAGGAACAAATAACTGTCATACCTAAATTAAATACCATTAATTAACACCAATAATTTAATCCCTTTGGTTTGATTGATAATTTCTTAAATGCAAAAACTTAAGTGCATTTTAGGATCTGGAAAAGCATAAGTCATAGTGTCATAGAAAAGTACAGCACAGAGACGGGCCCTTTGGCCCATCTAGTCCACGTCCAATCACTTAAACTGTCCAGTTCCAGTGATCTGCACCTGGACCATAGCCTTCCATACCCCTGCCATCCATGTACCAGTTCAAACTTTGCTTAAACATTGAAATCAAGTTTGCATGCACCAATTGAGCTGGCAGCTCATCCCACACTTTCACCACCCTCTGAGCAAAGAAGTTTCCCCTCATGTTTTGCTAAAAATTCCACCTTTCACCCTTAACCATGATCTCCAGTTGTAGTTCCACCCAACATCACTCCTCATAATTTAACAATTTATTTTGCCATTTTCTCGTGACAATCACACAGAAAGGAGTGGGCTGGTGGGCAGACCAGTGGAGAAACCACAAGGAAATGGGGTTTATTGGTGGAACCCCCATGATGGGGATTTAAGGATTTTTCATGCTGGATAGTGGATTACAGGTCTGGAGAGGGTAGATCTGGATCTTTATTTTTGAGATGTGTGTTAGTGTAGGTTTTCAACATTGGATAAGAAGAAAGCACTATGAAATGGAATTGAAGTAAGGATTCTGATTTCCCATTATATACACTTAATGGCCACTTTATTAGGTACAGAAGATAGCTAATAAAGAGGCCACTAGGTGTAAATATATTTAAAAAACACTAAGATGGCACTAATTAGTGGCAATTTCTGCGTGCAGCTCCAATGGGAATCATCAAATATTCCTGTTGAGGGCAACTACAGCTGAAATCCACAGTCACAGCAATGGGTATTTCATTATGTAGCACCTTTTTAAGATGTTTAAATATCCATTGATACTCAAAATTGATGGATCCCGGACTGCAGATTCAGGTTGTGGGTGCCATTTCCCCTACAAGAAAATGGAAGCACAGAAACCGAGCCAGTCTACAGGTACGATTGAAATGCCAAGTCCTTAAACGCTCACTTCAGACTATCTTGCTATTGAATATACAGACTCTGGAAAATAAAAATAAAGACCTCAGAGCAAGATTACTGTACCAGAGGGACAGCATGGATGGTTGTGTACTTTGCTTCATTGAAACATTGCTACCCTGCACCATTTTGTACAGTACTGCAGACCAATGCCTTCGCCATTCTCTGCAAAGGCAGGATAGCTCAGTCTTTTAAGGTAGAAGAGGTGGAGTACATTTTATGACTAACTTATCATCATGCATAGACATGTTGGTTCTGTCTCAATTCTGCTCACCCAACCTAGAACATCTAGCAGTCAGATGTTGTTCACTTTATCTGCCAAGGGAGTTTTTTGTCATTATCTTGGTTGTGCTGTACCTTTCTCCTCAGGCCAACATCAGGCAGGCATTGGAGGAACTGAGCACTGTAATCAACAGGCAGATATGGCATACCTGGATGCCCCCATTCCCTTCATTATTGGAGATTTCAACTAGGCCAGCTTGAAGAAGTCCCTTAACAACTACCACCAACATATCACCTCTGGAACCAGAGGAGCCAACACACTTGACCACTGTTATACCACCAACAAGAATGCTTAGCATGCCATTCCAAACCTACACTTAGGAAAGTCTGATCACCTGGCTGTATTTCTACTCCCAGTGTATAGGCAGAGACTTAAGACCGCAGCACCAGTGATGGGACCAAGAGTTTATGGTCAAGGAAGTGCTTGTAGGACTACTTTGAGTCAGTAGACTGGACGATCTAAAGAGAATTATCTTTGAATCTGAATTAATACACCACAGTTGTCACCAACTTCATCAAAACTTGTGTGGATGAGCATGTGCCTTCAAAACCACAGCGGACATCCCCAAACCAGGAGCTATGGATGAACCAAGAGATTCATAGTCTGCTGAGGGCTAGTTCTGTGGCATTGAAGACCAGTGATCCAGAAGTATAGAGAAGTCCAGATATGACCTATTTAACTAGTGAAAAAAACTATTCCGATTGAAGTTAGAGATAGA